>NW_024118627.1:0-12332 GCF_003073215.2 Triticum urartu
AGAGAGAAGGGTGACTGAACTCCTCCTAGCAGTTCATCGCCCTAGCCAAGAACAGACCCTCGCGAGGCTGTTCTTCCTTGTACTGTCCATTATCATCAGCCCAAGAGGCAATCCACCACACCACACACTGGAGTAGGGTATTACACCAAAACGGTGGCCCGAACCAGTATAAACCCTGTATCCCTTGTGTTGTTCTTTTCGTAGCTTTGATCCTAGCATGGCGGAGGGGTGCAGGGAGGTAGGAGGTGAAATCTCCGCGCGCACCCCAGTGTTCGAACCTCAAGGGTCTGCCGGAACCCGAAATCCGACAGTTGTAGTTAATTATAGCTTCTGATGTTCCAGAATTTGGTTGTTGTCTCCGTACCAATTATTTCATTTGCACATTGATCTTTTTGAGAAGATATGTCATAATTAACATGTTTCTTCAGTTTTTCAAAATAAGCATTGGTGATTTTCTATGTTGCTATAAACCCATTTCCCCTACAATTGTTACTGATCTAATTTTAAATATTATAGGATGAACGGAAGTGTTCTTACTTGGAGTGGGTTGATCAAGAGCGGCCACGGTCTTTGAAGATGTGCCTAGCGAAGATCTGGAGCATGTATGAGGAAGAGAACACACATAGGTTTAGAGAAAGTGTTGTCAACGCTGAAGCATATTTCAAGATGCGGGATAAAAAGTTGAAGGTGGAGAATGAGCTCAGATTTTTTTAAATCAGACTTTGCTAAGATGGTGTTGGCGAAGGAGGAGGCACTTTCCCAGTTGGCCCGTGCAAAACGGGTTCTTACTGAACTGAAAGCAAAGGTGGATAAGACGAGCCTGGATGATCTCGATTAGGAAAATGAATATATTTTTCTTATGAAGTTGAACTGGCTATATGTTGTATTGTGTTGTTTTCATGTAGCTACCATACTGTGATGTTATAATATATTTATGTGCCTGATATGAAATTGGCAAACAACTGTTCGATATGAATGTGAATTTGCATAATACTGGAATTATACATTGTAAACTAATAAACCTGCTAAATGTGTCATGGACCTTTGCAAACGGTTCTAGCAGAAAAAGCACTTGCGATGGATAGCCCTATGCCACACAATTTTCTTCAGCAAATCGTGTCTGATATAGTTGACAAAAGCAAACAGTTAACCATGGAAAACCATGTGTGATAGTTACACCTTTCACACACAAGCCTACACATAAAACTGTGTGGAATATACATACGAACGGAAATGTTTTCCCTGGATTGACTGTGTGGGATGTACATTAGAGTGGAAACGTATTCCTTAGACTGACTGTGTGTGATATACATACCTACGGAAATGTTTTTCTGGGATTCACCGTGTGGGATGTACATACCTATGGAAATGATTTTCTCGGATTACCCTGTGGGATGTACATACCTACGGAAATGATTGGGCTTCGATGCCTCGCCCGATCGCACACGGCCCCAACCTGGGTCCCAAAAGAGCCTATCCCCGGCGATTTCTGGGTCGTGTGCAAAGGACACCCTATCGCACACACTCACTTGGCGACGGTTCCAAATGCCGTCTCGGAAAGGGGTTACAAACCGTTTGTTTAGGACCGACAAGCACCAGTGTTAAGTGATTTTCTAGCCATTTAATGACCGTCATTCAAATTTGAAATACATCTACATGCAACAACTAACCATAACGGCTTTGAAATCATACTTGTGCACTTGTGTGCGAATTAATTCCATGTGCGGTAAACTAGAAGGAATTTTCAAACATATTGGTCTCACGGCATGGACACATGCATGGAGTTCCATGGCATTTTAATTCCAAAAAATTAAAAAATGATCAGAAATACGTGAAACCTTGCTTGATGTAATGTCATGCCACCAAGATTATGTGGTAAAAAATTGGCATGTTTGGCGAAAGTTTGGACACACACCCCTCAGAAGCCGGAGCAACTCACTTGAAGGCTTGTGGTTCCAAGAGGGAACAATGCATGTTTGATGACGAATGGGAGATAGCTTCCTCTTACGGCCTTCAAATTTTTTTTCTACGTTTAACATGCACTACTACAACTATCATGTGAAAAATTGGAAAAATCTAGGGGTCATTTGACCTTTTAAAGACATTCAAGTGATTTTCTAGCCATTTAATGACCGTAATTCAAATTTTAACTACATATACATGCAACGGCTAACCATAACGGTTTGGTAATTCATATTTTTTTGTACTTGTGTGTGAGTTAAAAAAATATCAGACGATGTAAATATCTGGTGTTCAAAAAAGAAAATGTAAAGATCTGGCAAGACAACCGGCCCCCACACGATTGGCACTCTATTTTGCGGCTCGAGGTTTGGTAGGTGAGTGGTGGGGATCATTAATGAGACACGGTTCTGTATTGGAAACCGTCAGCTATTAAGTTCACACACGGATTTTGCTGCGGGAATCGTGTGTAAGTCATACTATGGTACTCGTATATTCTGGCGACCGGCGTGTGTACAGTTCTCGTCGATCTAGATTCCGACCGCCAATAAATACTACCTTGCTCATGTCATCCCGCCTGCATTCTCATCTACATCCCCGCCTCGCTCGCCCTCTCTCTCTCTGTCTCTCAAATCTCTGCCATGGCGCCACCGGTCTGCCCACGCGCCGATGAGGAGTCGCTGCCCTCCGAGGATGCTCACTCGAATAGCAGCGACGAGGACCCCTACGGCCGGAAGAGGTTGCGCCGGACCCCCCAACTTTGGATTGGTTTTGGGACGGTACAATCTTTATCTGTGGAAGTCACTGCCGTGGGCTGAGAAACCCAGGCAAGTGGCGTTAAATAAGGAGATGGCGGAGGAGGAAGCTTGGTACCAGGTGGCATGTGAAGCCCGTGATGCCGCCTGGAAAAAGGAGGCGGCGGAGCTCTGGGGGCGGGAATGTCGTCGTGCGGAGGAGGTGTACGAAGACGGGTACTTCACGAGGAAGGTCAAAGGCAAAGGGCACCTCATCGATGCATGGAGGTGGGCCAATAAGCTCCAGTGTGCCACCAATGAGGAGCTCCGGTGGGCGCCCAACGAAATGGCAAGATCATTCACGCTCGTCCTCCAACAAGAGGCAGATCGGTATGTCAAGTGCTGCGAGGCGGAGGAGGCAGAGTACTGCCTCCGCACTGGGAAAACGCCGCGCACCAGGGAGCTGCTGGCGAGGGGCTGTCGGAATACTGGCCCCAGGAGAGATTATTAGTTTTAGTATTGTCCGTTTTCAATTTTATGCATTGTACCTAGTAGTTAAGTATCATCACGTATATGTGATGATATTATATATATTATGTGATGAACTAATGAACAATTAATATATATATATATATATTATGAATTCCATTTTCTATCTGTTTTCTATACTAATTTGAATCTAGCTGTTATCATCCACATATACAGAATGGAAAGCGTATATACACACATTGAAACAGAACATATAAGAACGGAAAACAGAGTACACACATTGAAACAGAGCAATACTATGATTGCTGTGAATACATAGCTATCCACGTCGAAATGACTCAACAAAATAAAACGCGTCCATGAGACCATGACCAGCAGCCCTTGCCTACGGTAGCTCTTGGCTCTGCCTGAACTCGCGCAGGCGTTTGTCCAAGCGGTTGACACGCTCGCGGTACATCTGGAGCGCTATCTCGAGCTCCAAGTTGTCTATTTCATCGAAGATCGCCAGCTCGAGGATGCGATGGCCATGTTCCTCTACTGCGCCCAGGTGGACACTTGGGCCAAGGAGGTGGTCGAGCCTACCGACCAGCGCGTTGGCATCGGGCCGCGGACAAGGTGAATGGCGCAACCCATGCGAATGGCACGGCAGGCATCCAGTGCAAGTATGGCACGGCCGACCTCTAGTGCAAGTACGGCGTAGAGGGCCTCTGCCAACTCCTGGCAAGGAATGGGGGAACTGACGGGACGTGTACCCAGTTGCAACGCCCTGTCGAGAGCAGGCAAGCGCCGATGGATCAGCTTTTGCTATGCGGCGTGCCGCGCCACTCGCTCTACGGCGCTCCAACGGTCTCGTCATGCGGCGAGCCACGGCCTATCGGTGTGGACGCACCTAGCTTGCTCTACGGCGTGCCATCGGTCATGTTGTGCGGCGAGTTGCAGCCTCTCGGCGCTGACATGCCTATCTTGATCTGCGGCGCTGAAGCGCCATGCGCCAAGGGTCTGCTCAACCCTAGCAATGACGCGCATCACGGCATCGTCCATCGCGTTACCGGGGAGCGCCTCAGCCTCGACAGACCGTGGCACTTGCTTGTTTTCCTCGTCGAGGAGGTTGATGGCAGAGGCGGCGCTTTGGTAGGTTAGCATGCTTGGAAAAGGTGGATGTGCTACAGGCTACACTTGTTGCCCCTGCGCGTCAGACGCCGCCTAGGTTTATGCGCAATATCACTGGGTGGCGGGAAACCGGTGAGGAAATGGTGGAAACAGTGGCGTGTTCATAAAATGCCATCAATTAATGGAAACTTAGAACAGAAGGAACATTGAGCTAGCACAAGAACTAGATGATGATCAGATGATCGTTTATCCTAGTTAATTATGCATGTAATAGTTTACTTTGGTGTGTGGAAATGTCATGTGTGTACTAGCCACCTATGTAATTGGATGTTTGCCGCGTATTACACACATCTTGTTTATGTGAAACGTTTCTATTCTCTTGGCTCAAGACAAATGGTTTATCAGAATGAACTATATGCCCTCCATTGCACACGCCTTGATCTGGTTGAACCGTTTCTGTTGCGTTGCCTAATCGAAAATAGTTCATCCGTGTGAACCGTATGCCATATATCGCACTCACTTTGACATGGCTGACCGTTTTGTTGTGTTGGCTAATCACAAACCGTTCATCCGAGTGAACTGTAACATGTATATCGCACACACCTTCATCTAGCTGCCCGTTTCTTTTGTTCTGCCACATCGCAAACATTTAATTGAACTGAACTGTATGCCCTGCATCGCACACGCAACTAAAATCTGAACTGTATTTGATGCATCCATCATCGCAAATCTTTTGCACCTTTTTTGATGGTTTTTACACCACCGTTTGCGATTAATGCATCGCACATAGTTTCGTCAAAGGGTCTCTGATCGTAGTATCGCATTAGCAGCAACCTGCAGTAGTGTCACTTATATTATTTTGAGAATCTCTAAAAAAACATCGTAATTTGCTTTGGTTATGAACTTAGTCCTAATATGATGGGCATCCAAGAGGGATGTAACAAAAACTTTCATATTAAGTGCATTGAATACTATGTGAAGTTTGATTCCTTATGTTTGTTTTGAGATATAAAGATGGTGATATTAGAGTCATGCTAGTGAGTAATTGTGGATTGGTAGAAATACTTGTGTTAAAGTTTGTGATTCCCATAGCATGCATGTATGGTGAACCATTATGTGATGAAGTCGAAGCATGATTTATTTATTGATTGTCTTCCTTATGAGTGGCCGTCGGGGACGAGCGATGGTCTTTTCCTACCAATCTACCCCCCTAGGAGCATGCGTGTAGTACTTTGGTTTGATAGCTAATAGACTTTTGAAATAAGTATGTGAGTTCTTTATGACTAATGTTGAGTCCATGGATTATACGCACTCTCGCCCTTCCACCATTGCTAGCCTCTCTAGTACCGCGCAACTTCCGCCAGTGCATTACACCTACCATATACCTTCCTCAAAACAGCCACCTTACCTACCTATTATGGCATTTCCATAGCCAATTCTGAGATATATTGCCATGCAACTTCCATTGTTCCGTTTATTATGACACGCTTCATCATTGTCATATTGTATCGCATGGTCATGTAGTTGACATCGTATTTGTGGCAAAGCCACCATTCATATTTTTTATACATGTCACTCTTGAGTCATTGCACACACCAGTACACCGCCAGAGGCATTCATAGAGAGTCATATATTTGTTCTAGTATCGAGTTGTAATTCTTGAGTTGTAAGTAAATAGTAAATAAAAGTGTAATCGTCATCATTATTAGAGCATTGTCCCATGTGAGGAAAGGATGATGGGGATTATGATTCCCCCACAAATCAGGATGAGACTACGGACGAAAAAAAGAGAAAGGAAAAAAGAAGAAAAAAAAGAGAAAAGGAGGCCAAAGAGCCCAAAATAAAAAATGAGAGAAAAGAGAGAAGGGGCAATGCTACTATCCTTTTTCCACACTTGTGCTTCAAAGTAGCACCATGATCTTCATGATGGAGAGTCTCCTATGTTATCACTTTCATATACTAGTGGGAAATTTTCATTATAGAACTTGGCTTGCATATTCCAATGATGGGCTTCCTCAAATTGCCCTAGGTCTTCGTGATCAAGTGAGTTGGATGCGCACCCACTTAGTTTCTTTTTGAGCTTTCGTACACTTATAGCCCTAGTGCATCTGTTGCATGGCAATCCCTACACACTCGCATTGATATCTATTGATGGGCATCTCCATAGCCCATTGATACGCCTAGTTGATGTGAGACTATCTCCTTCTTTTGTCTTCTCCACCACCACCATATTCTATTCCACCTATGGTTCTATATCCATAGCTCACGCTCATGTATTGCATGAAAGTTGAAAAGGTTTGAGAACATCAAAAGTATGAAACAATTGATTGGCTTCTCATCGGGATTGTGCATGATTTAACACTTTGTGTGATGAAGATGGAGCATAGCCAGACTATATGATTTTGTAGGGATAACTTTCTTTTGCCATGTTATTTTGAGAAGACATGATTGCTTTATTAATATGCTTGAAGTATTATTGTATTTATGTCAATATTAAACTTTTGTTTTGAAACTTATGGATCTGAATATTCATGCCAAAATAAAGACAATTACATGGATAAATAAGTTAGGTAGCATTCCACATAAAATATTCTATTTTTGTCACTTACCTACTCGAGGACGAGCAGGAATTAAGCTTGGGGATGCTTGATACGTCTCCAATGTATCTATATTTTTTTATTGTTCTATGATATTATATTGTCTGTTCTGGATGTTTTATATGCATTATTATGCTATTTTCTATTATTTTTGGGTCTAACTTATTAACCCAGAGCCAGAGCCAGTTTCAGTTTTTTCCTTGTTTTTGAGTTTCGCAAAAAAGGAATATCATACGGAGTCCAAACGGAGTCCAAACGGAATAAAACATTATGATGATTTTTCTTGGACCAGAAGACACCTATGAGACTTGGAGATGAAGTCAAAATACCCATGAGCCAACGACAAGCTGTAGGGGCATGCCTGATGTCGCTTGAAGCTACGTCGGTATTTCCCCGAAGAGGAAGGGATGACGCAGCACAGCGGCAGTAGGTATTTCCCTCAGATGTGAAACCAAGGTTATCGAACCAGTAGGAGAACCAAGCAACACAACGTAAACAACACCTGCACACAAATAGCAACATCTCGCAACCCGACGTGTTAAAGGGGTTGTCAATCTCAACGGGGTACGGCACCTCAAGATAGGCAAACGGACGTGAGGTAAATTTGTAGTAGATTGATAGATCGAACGCCAAATAAAATAAATAAGAATAAATTGCAGCAAGGTATTTTTGTATTTTTGGTTTAGTAGATCTGAAAATAAATGCAAAGGAAAAGTATATTGCAAAGGTAAATATATGAGAAAGAGACCTGGGGGCCGTAGGTTTCACAAGTGGCTTCTCTCGAGAAAAATGGCAAATGGTGGGTGAACAAATTACTATTGGGAAATTGATAGAACTTCATATTGTCATGACGATATCCAGGCAATGATCATTACATAGGCATCACGTCCAAGATTAGTAGACCGACTCCTGACTGCATCTACTACTATTACTCCACATATCGACCGCTATCCAGGATGCATCTAGTGTATTAAGTTCATGAAGAAACGGAGTAATGCAATAAGAACGATGACATGATGTAGACAAGATCTATCTATGTAGAGATAGACCCCCGTCGTTTTATCCTTAGTAGCAACGATACATACGTGTCGGTTCCCTTTCTGTCACTGGGATCAAGCACCGTAAGATCGAACCCACTACCGGGCACCTCTTCCCATTGCAAGATAAATAGATCAAGTTGGCCAAACAAAACCCAAATATCGGAGAAGAAATACGAGGCTATAAGAAATCATGCATAAGAGAGATCAAAGAAACTCAAATACTTTCATGGATATAAAAAGATAGATCTGATCATAAACTCAAAGTTCATCGGATCCTAACAAACACACGACAAAAGAGTTATAACATACGAATTTTTTTTCTGTCATACATATGAAACTTCTATGACGATAATTGTGACAAAACCCGGTATCTCTCTTTGCCGTTTGCTAGCTGACGACAAAGAGTAGGCAGATGGCAAAGACCGTTCTTTGCCATCAGCCAATTCATTGCCGTCCGTTTTCTACAAGCGGACGGCAAAGACCTTCTTTGCCGTCAGCTAGCGGACGGCAAAGACTTGGCAGACGGCAAATTAGCTAATTCCAGTAGTGACAACGAATATATTTTGAGTGAAACTTAATACGATTAGATTTTTAGTGATATATATATATACCAAAACTAGTGTTTTTATTTCAAGTTTGTGACCATGCATTATTCTACTTTGGATCTGTTGCAACGCACGGGCACATTGCTCACTTCTTAGTGAACGAGCTAATGAGTTTCACGAGTAGCTCGTTAGTATCAACATAACACCAATTTTCATCTGACCCGGCCATTTTTGGAGGCAGCAAACTAGTGCATTTCCTTTTTGAGTCACCATTTTCCTTCTAGAAAACCACATCTACACACTCATCATGTATACCATAACACATCAGAATCTATTAACAAGTGCTCACAAGCTTAACTAGCTTCAAACGAACCTAGCCAATCAGGGTTTTATGCTACTTAATCTCAATGAGCTAATGATTAATGAGCACGAGTTTAACAAGCAGAGATGCCAAACCACACACCAATTAACATAGGTCTACCTTACTTCAAGTCTTCCATCTCATCATGTATACCATAACACATCAGAATCTATTAACAAGTGCTCACAAGCTTAACTAGCTTCAAACGAACCTAGCCAATCAGGGTTTTATGCTACTTAATCTCAATGAGCTAATGATTAATGAGCACGAGTTTAACAAGCAGAGATGCCAAACCACACACCAATTAACATAGGTCTACCTTACTTCAAGTCTTCCATATATACAAAACCAACAAAGTATAGCATAGTTCAACCATAAACATTCACCAACAAAGTATAGCATAGTTCAACCATAACACTTAGCATAGTTAAAACCAAAAGAGCATCAGTTCTAGCAGCGAGGGTGCACACTTCCCTAAAGTGTAGCCATTTTGTCTTCGAACCAATCTCAACAAGTACTCGGCGAACGCGGCGTGCTTCACCCTGAAAGCGTAGCCATTCTTGATGCTGCCTTGGGATGTTCCGGGTGCATGCTGAATGGCACTCTGCAGGCTGCCTTTCATCAGCTTGTTGCAGTAAGGGCATCCATAGCCCACCCTTCCGATTCTAGGCCTGATACGTTTCTCAAGCACACCACTGTCCAGCTCCCTCACCTTCTGCCTCATGTAGATCCTCTGGGTTTCTGGGTCGCTGTCGACGTCTTCACTTAGGACCTACATGTAGTACAAAATGTTGTGTAAGTATATTTAATATGAGAATTCAGCAGGCACAGAGTCTGTGAAACATAATGTAATTGATGACAACGTAAAATATCTCCAAATGATGTTGAAAAAATAAATGCATAACTTATTAGTTGCTACATAAGCAACTAAATGGGATAGTACCATATAGTAAAAAAAATGAAGGATCAACCATACATGTCGAAGAGAGCACTAGCATTGCCACATTTTGCCACACATTTTCCCCAAGCTTGCCTAAGGTTAGTTCATCAAAATGAGAGCCACAAGTTGGCACGCCTAAGGGAATCTTGCCACACTTTTCGTGTGTATGCCATGTGGGGCCCAAGTGTGGCTTGCCAAAGGTGTGGCTGGAACCAAACACTCACTTAAGTTGGTCAAACTTGCCTAACCTTAGGTGTGGCAATCTTTGGCAAAGTTAGTCACAAACCAAACAGCCCTTTAGTGCAATAAAATTCACTTATTACGTAAAAATGCATGAACTGATGATGTAACATGGCAGAGCAGCCACTAGAAAAAAAAGACACATCCGTGACATTTTGGGCCGAACGAAATTTTTTTCTGTCATACATATGACACTTCTATGACGATAATTGTGACAAAAACCCGGTATCACCATAGATGTGGTGGGCTTCTACTTCTATGACAAAAAATCATGACAGAAAATGGGCTTTTCGTCCTGGGCGGGCCGGAGACGCAGCTACATGACATTCTTTGGGTCGTCCATGACGGAAAAAACTGTGGTAGAAGCGAGGGGGAGGAAAATTTCGGGGAGTTCCCGGTTACGGTGGGAGGTCGGGGGCCGAGTGATGCGCGTTTCTCTCATACACGTACGCGCGTGTGTGCGAGGCGTTGGCTCTAACTGAACCCGAGCGAGGCGTTGGGCTCTAACTGAACCCGAGCAATTGCACTACAGGCTACGTGTTACTGAACCCGAGCGATCGATCGATGGCTGTTAACTGAACCCGATCGTGCGATTCCTTTGCTACTTTTGCTAACTGAAGCCGATCGATGGGATGAACAGTGAGCGTTGCGGGGGGTTTGGATGAACAGTGAGCGGTGGCGTTGCCTCTGGGTGAACAGGACCCCGTAGTGTGGTGGAGGGCTGGATGAACAGTTGACAGTGGAGGGGTGCCCGTGGAGGGGTGGATGAACAAGACCCCGAGGTGTGGAGGGCTGGATGAACAGTAGATGGTGGAGGGGTGGTTGAATAGGACCCGTGGTGTGGAGGGCTGGATGAACAGTATACGGTGGAGGGGTGCCCGTGGAGGGGTGGTTGAACAGGACCCCGTGGTGTGGAGGGCTGGATGAACAGTAGATGGTGGAGGGGTGGTTGAATAGTAGCCAGTGGAGTAGCGCGCGGTGGACGCTGGATGAACAGGAGCCCGCGGAGGCTGGATGAACAGGAGCCCGTGGAGGCTAGAGGAGGTCGACGGTGGAGATGAACAGTATCCCGTGGAGTCCCGTTTTATGGTACGCCACACCCCTCCCGATGAACAGGACCCCCATTTCGACCGTAGCGCTCCAACACAAGTTCGTTTCGTCCGTTTTGCGGTACGCCACACCCCTCCCGAACAACAGGACCCCCGTTTCGACCGTAGGAGGTCCGTTTCCTCTGTTTTGCGGTACGCCAGACCCATTCCAATGAACAGGATCCCGTTTTGAACGTGGTCGGTCGAACACAAGGCCGTTTCCTCCGTCCAAGCCCTCCCGATGAACACGACGCATTCCGTTGCCTCCCCATGAACACGACGCATTCCGTTGCCTCCCCATGAACACGACGCATTCCGTTGCCTCCCGTGAACACGACGACGACGCTATTTCTCCGTTCCGACCCAGCCATGTACACGAGCCCTGGCCGTGCATATGCGCGGGTAGGCGTTCGAGACCCCACCCGTATTTACACATACTTGGACGTATTTTCTTTCTTGCACCCTGGCCGCTGTACGTACGTGTAAATGCTACGTGCGCGCCTCTACTACGACACATGCGCGCCTCTACATCGACCACTATGTACATACACGTTCGCGACCAGAATGACAACGCTACGTACGCTTCGACCAGGTGGGTCCCGACTGTCAGGCACTTCCTTGCCTGCGAAGATGTAGCTGGTCGGGCCCAGCAGTCAGGGGGTGAATCGTTTTGTTTGCCCGGCCGCACTTCCTTGCGTGCGAAGATGTAGCTGGTGGGTCCGAGCAGTCAGGGGGAAACATTTTTTTTGCGAAATACAGTGGCCCGTCCTGTGGGTCCCAGCTGTCAGGTGGAGGAATCATTATTTTCCGCGTAATAAGGAGGCACTTCCTTGCTACGGCCGTGGACCCAGCTGTCAGCCTCTCCATGTATAGTCCACGTCTGATGGAAGTCGTTCCTTGACCACGTTAACCACGCCGCGCTGAGAGCACCAGGGCGGTGGACGACGGCGAGGCCTAGGAAGGGGACGACACGGAGGCAGGGAAAACTCTGCAGTTGTTTCCCACGCGGAGGGGAGTACGACTGTACGAGGGTTTACTGGTTCATCTGCCGTCGCCGGGGAATAACAGCATGTGTTGGTGAGTAGAGGGATGGCTAGGCCAGCGATGGGAGTACGGTCGGGCGGTGAGGCCTGCTCGGCAGCACAGCCGGCCGCGAGGAGGAGGGAGCAGGCAGTCCCGCCGGGGCTTGTTTGAGCGGCTGGCGGAGGAAGAGAACGGGATTGAGGAGG
>NW_024118628.1:0-15260 GCF_003073215.2 Triticum urartu
AGTTGGGTGTTAAAAGTTTTGATCCACCTCTGGTGAAAAAGACAAATTTCCGCCGATTCAATTGGAAGCGGGTCAAATTTAAACTGCAGCTGCCTCATAGTTTGCTTTTTATTTTTTCCAAAAATCATTTATAGTTACATAAGTACCTATTTAATCAGAGAAGCATCAAAAGTTTTCTAAGATTCAACCACTAGCTAGGAACGGTCAAGCCCGTCGTTTTGACCGCATTTTGAAACGGGCATAAAAAATTCAAAAAAAAATCAAAAAATTGGAAAACCTTCGCATTGTGTCATTATATGTGACTAAGTTTCCAGGAAAAATAATAAATTTGTAATAAGGAAATTATTTTTAAAAAGTGTTTTCATAAATGAGCAGTCATGCGTGAAGATTCATGGCTTTCAAGCCAAATGATCAATCTTATGGCCACATTCATGGCATAGTTTGTTCAAATGATCTTATATTGTGCAAAAGGGTGCATCTTGGAATGGCAAACAATGTTGCCTAAGGAAGTTTTCATTTTCTATGCACGGAAAATTCATTTTCCATTTTTCGAGTGCCCGAAATTAGTTTTTTTTGTGAAGGACCTAGCATAATTTGTTGCAAAATTGTACCAAATCAATTTTCTAAAATACTGGGCCATATTTAATGCATAATTGACAAAATGGTTGGGTGTCAAAAGTTTTGATCCACCTTTGGTGAAAAAGACAAATTCCCGCCGATTCAGTAGGAAGCGGGTCAAATTTAAACTGCAGCTGCCTCATAGTTTACTATTTATTTTTTCCAAAAATTATTTATTGTTACATAAGTACCTATTTAATTATAAATACATGGTTTGGTGGCGATACGTCAAGGTTTAGGCGGTGGCCGAGGCCCCCAACTCTCGAGCACATAAACTCGCATGCCCGCCGCGTGGTCACCGCGTGACTGTGGCGTTGCCTTGTGTTCTGGGCAGCCTAGGCATGTCTAGTGGGTTGGGCACTCCCCAGGTTGGTGCTAGGAAGAAAATTACAACATAAGATTCTCACGAGGAGACCGATCGATGCTCAAACATGAATTAGCAGTCAAGTGTTTGATTAGCGGTACGGAAAATGTACATGGATAATGGGCGTGAGTTTTGGCTGAGAATGATCAGTTACTAAGAAGACCGTCTTCACAAATTTTTAGCTCAAAAGGAGGAGCCTAGGTGGTGCTTGCTTTGCAAACTACCACACTGGACATAAATACGAATGTTGAAGCTCGGCTCAAAATAATGAATGGATTGAGCTAGCATTTGGTGGAGGATGGTTATTTGGGCATAGAAAAGCACTGTAGAAAATGGATATTATTTGGACATGCCAAAGTGGTACTTCCTTCATAAACTGTTGTTCTGAATAGAATAGGAAAATGAATATTTTTGAATTATTTTTGAACTAGGCAAGGAAGGTTTTTTACATATTTGACGAAGATATGACCCAAAGAATTTATGAGATTTTTTTTGAGAATTTTGGGAATGACAGAAATATAGGTTGCTTCACAACCTAGGGCAAAAACTGCCACATGAACATGACACATAGGCAAAACTGATGAGGTGCCGCCTAGTCATAGCAACCCATCATAATTTACAAGGTTATGATCATCTATATTGGTCATGATCAGCTACAAATAAGGCAGCAGACCAGTGCTATCTGCTTTATGACCATTTCGTGTAAGGAAATTACGACATTTCTGACCAAAATGGTCGTTATAGTTTAGAGTTTGGAGCCCCCGAACAGCTTTTAACCAATTGGTCTGAAATGGTCATAGATCTATGACCAATTCTTCCAGGGTCACTAAAGTGGTACTTCCTTCATAAACTGTTGTTCTGAATAGAATAGGAAAATGAATATTTTTGAATTATTTTTGAACTAGGCAAGGAAGGTTTTTTACATATTTGACGAAGATATGACCCAAAGAATTTATGAGATTTTTTTTGAGAATTTTGGGAATGACAGAAATATAGGTTGCTTCACAACCTAGGGCAAAAACTGCCACATGAACATGACACATAGGCAAAACTGATGAGGTGCCGCCTAGTCATAGCAACCCATCATAATTTACAAGGTTATGATCATCTATATTGGTCATGATCAGCTACAAATAAGGCAGCAGACCAGTGCTATCTGCTTTATGACCATTTCGTGTAAGGAAATTACGACATTTCTGACCAAAATGGTCGTTATAGTTTAGAGTTTGGAGCCCCCGAACAGCTTTTAACCAATTGGTCTGAAATGGTCATAGATCTATGACCAATTCTTTCAGGGTCACTGACATAAGGTCAGTAGTTGACATTTTTTTTAGTGAGGTTAGCCAGTTGGGGAGCGTGGTGTAGTGGTCTTCCAACAATACAAACGGCGAATAGGTCTCACAAAAAAAATGGTGAACAGGTTTTGCATGGTGAAGAAGATATACATGAGCATATGTACGAATCGGTAGAGCCGCGCACTCCAGGAATTACCGGTAGAGCAGCAATTTGCTCGCGGAAGAAATTCCGTGCATAATTACAGGAACTACAGCAGGCCATGAAGAAATTTGCCACGGGCAGATCACAATGAGTATTGAAGTCCAAATTTTTTACAGGTGCAAATGACGCATGTATCCAGCTTGTGCAAAATTTTCATCCCATGTGACCAAGGGAAGACTCCGTAAAAATTCCCTAAAATCGCAGAAGCTGCAGGGGCAGACAGTCCGGATCCGCGATTCATCGTGTGCCGTCCGTGAAGAGTTTAACCTAACTTTCCTGCGGAAAAGAGAGCTCATCATGGGATACTCTATAAAATTCTGATGGTTTTCGTATGAAAGGATACATTCCTGAAAGCTCACACAAGGCAATATGTGACACGGTCGAGGCAAAAGCTAGCGCCCAACTTAGCAAATTTTGATAGGCTGATTCTCAATGAATTATGGCCTCAACGCTTTATGAAGCGTGACATGGTGGGAAGCCTATAAAAGTTAAGAGTCAAGCAAATGACTCAATGCAAGGCATAACGTGTTCTCAAGCCTAGAGGCAACAATCATCTAAAAGAGCATTTGTGACTAGTCAATGTGTACGTGCAATGCACGTTAATTTGGAATTATATTAAGTGCATGTGGATATTACATAGGATATTTTGCGTGTTATTATGTGATTATCACTATATTTTGCATAAAATTAACTGCACGCTAAACGTGTTGAGCGCTCGACATTGAAGTAGTCTAGGTCATTAGATTGACATAATTTGATGGCCGAGATTAATTGGATCTGCCTCTTTGAGTTTTTTTATATTGGTATAGATATAGATGAGGCAAAAATCCCACCATTGTCATAATTCATTTATCTATGGTCGAACCATGGCCGGAGATGAGCACTATGAAGTCTCTTGCTATACTCCGCAACCGGCAAAGCCAAAGACTAGTATTGACCATTGAGGCTGGACTTTATTTGTTCGTGACCGATGAGACCGAACTTTTTCTCAATTCACAGACTTCACTATAATTTCCATGACCGACAAGGCCGGAAATCATTCATGTCCTAACCGTCAAGGCTAGACCTGCTTTCCTGTGCCTGACGAGGCTAAACATACTTCTCCTTGGCCGACGAGGTCAGGAGATCGTTTTCCTTTTCCGTGACCGACGAGGACAGAATTATCCATATCTGTCTAGGCCGATGAGGCTAGACATACTTCTCGTTGACCGACGAGGCTAGATGCTCGTTTCCCTTTCCCGCGACCGTCGAGACCGGAACCCTTTTTGTCCTGGCCGACGGGGCCGAACCCATTTTGTTCACGAATCGATGAGGCCGAACACTTTTTTGAGGCTTTACTATGAACCCGGTGCCAACAAGGCCAGATGTCTCATACCAAAGGACGGCGAGGCTTTGGGATATCATTACATGCCACTTTTTTCTCAACACATGAGAACATTTCAGGTTTAAGATGACGACCATCAGCGCAGCTTAATCAGAGGTGTTCTACAGGATTTACCAGCAGACATAATTAACTGGATGGTCTTACGGGACTCCAGGAATCAGAATCTTCACAATCGTTGGATGTTAGTAAGATGCACTTGTTCATGGCCCATATTTGTAATCATCTGGTTAACCGCATTTTGTAATTCCCAAGAGAGTTAATAAAGAAATGTTTCCCTATGTATTCTTGTCTATTTTATTTATTTGTATACGACTGTATAATGGCACGTCCGCATTTTTATTGTCATTACGCATTAGAAAACACCCCTACCCGTGGGACAATTCTTTTTTGTGATACAACGATACTTTTGTCAAAAACTTTATTCTGCATTGTAAGCTGGTATGCCCAGCAAATTTATTTTAGCAATCAATCGAACCTACAAAGTTCTCAGTCTTCAAATCGAGCATTTTTATCTAGAAAATGACTCTTGCATGTTTCCCCACTGAAACAGCTACAAATTCTCAGTCTCAACTCTGTATTATAATATCTAGTTTTTAAATTTGTGAATAGAATTATAGTATGTTTCGTCCGTCTTTTCAAAACAAAATAAAAAATCAACCTAATACCAAAAAACCGTTCACTACAGTATCTGGTCGTGGTGCTACAGTACTTGACCGAGTCACTGCAGTGTCAATTGAGTCGCTAGGGAGCATGGTCGAGTCCCCACTGGGCCGACCAATCAAAGCGCGCGTTGTGCGAAACAAGGACAGTTTGCCGCATAGAGCTTCCAATAGGAGCTCTTGAGCTATAACTCTTGCACGAGCTTTATGTCCAACGGCATTTCATATTTAGCGCTTCAAGGGCCGGTTATAGGCCATTTGGCAAACCGGTGCACACCCCTCCTCCCGCGCTGGGCCAATCCAATTTCACTTTTTTTCTTGTTTAATACGCAAAAAAAGATGTTGTATGAGAGAGATTCAAACTCGCGACCTCCACCTTAATTGTAACCCGCAAAAACCGACCAGACAAACACACATCATGATTATGTATTTCCTTTTCATACTTTTATACATTCTCCAGCCGGGAATTTCTCTTTTCTTTTTGAATTTTTTCTGGATCAATTGTTTGTTTTGATTTTTTTCTCTCCTTTTCTGTTTCTTTTCTTTCATATTTTCCTTTTTCTTTTTTGTTTCACTTTTGTTTTGTTCTGGACTAGTTTTACTTGTTTTCTTTCTTATTATTTTTCTTTTCTTTTTCCTTTTTTGAAATGCATGATTTTTCCCAAAATCAATGAATTTTCTTTCAATTTGAGAGTTTTTTTCAACATACATGAATTTTTTCCAAATTCGATTAACTTTTTCCAAATTTTGGAACTTTAGTAAAAATTGATATTAATTTTTTAAATTTTTGTGCATTTTTTCAAAATTATTGAATGTTTTTAAAATTCAATGAATTTTTTTCCAAAATTGATGAACTTATTCTCAAATTTGTGAACTTTTTTTAAGTTTGTGATTTTTTTTCAAAATCCATGAACATTTTTCAAAATTGCTCAAGCTCAACTCTGCAGATCGCCACCCGCGCAGAGACCCGCTAAAGCCATGTTGTCGATGAAAATAGTTTTAATTTTCAAGAACATATTCGATATTGGTAGTAGAAGCCTATGTGTTAAATCATGCTACATTGAAAATATGTTTATCATGCTGAGAAATCTGAGTTTGAAAAAACAATCATATTAGTATAACATGTATAGACCAGTTAAGGAAGCATTTTTTTTCTAGTTGAAAATATGAGAAATCTGAGTTTGAAAAAAACGTATTTGTATAAGATATATAGACCATACAACTCGACAGTAGAATTTGGAAATTTTAATCTTCTGAAGTCTTGCATAGTGCCTTATCATAATAAGGAGTATAGTACTGCACATGCTATGTTGTAGAAGAAGAAAAATTGACTCCCTCCGATCTAAAATAAGTGTCATGATTGTAGTTCAAACCACTACACTTACTTTGGATCGAAAGAGAGTAGATAACAATAATTAGGCAACTAAAATAACAGAAAGCACAGGGGCATGTCAATATAATTAATAAATTCGATCTCCACCTGTTGAGAAATAAGCAATGCAATTGCACACAGATCAAAACATCATTTGTTCCAACATAAAAAACAATAATATCAGGTTCCAGTTCCACAACAGGGCCTCGGTCTATCAAGCCATACTAAAAGCATAAATAGGTAACACGCTGTTCTTATCTATTCAACAGAGCTAAAAGGTTTTACCTACACCTACAGTAGCAGGCTACAACAGAACCAAACCCCATTTGAGAATTCTCGGATGCCCTGATAAGAGTCGTATGTAAGTAGCTTGACTGCAATTTAACCAAAACAAAAAAAGGAAAGCAAGAATCTTCTATGACTATACATTTTCCTGTAGTTGATATGCCTGCAATCACTCGAGCTGACAATATCATATGCTTGCAATCATTTGAGCCGTCAATTAGCCAAAATTCTTGACACAACATCAAAATAGCTCTATAAAAAGGAAGAAACATGAAAATTGTTATGAACAGAATGAGAAGTATATAAAACAAATGTAAACCAGTGACAAAAATGAAGAGAGCTACAACAGAATGGAAAATCAAAATTTCTAAACAGCATTAGCTACTGACAGAAGAATTTGCAAAAGCTAAAAGACAACTCTTGCGGCCTACATTACCTATATATCGCAATTAAAATATAAGATTTCTCAACTGGGTAATCAAGATTGTGCTAATGCTTACTAGTCCTAGAAATCATCAAATCATGTCATCTGTTTCAGTGAGAACATCAAAATCCCCTTTGGTAAGGAACTGCTTGACAAGGACCGGCACAAACAAGCAAGAAACAAAGGACCAGTAAGAATGACAACCTCTTTTTCTAATGAAACACAAACAAAACTTCAAATAAGAAAGAGAAACAAACTACAAGGCCGGACCCATTTTTTCTTATTCAATTTATTTTCTTATTTCGTTTTTTTAAATGCATGAACTTTTTTCAAAATCAATGAATTTTCTTTCAATTTGAGATTTTTTTTTCAAAATACAAGAATTTTTTCCAAATTCAATTAACCTTTTGCAAATTTCTGAACTTTAGTCAAAATTGATATTAATTTTTCAAAATTTTGTGTTTTTTTAAATTGTTGAATGTTTTTTCAAATTCAATGATTTTTTCCAAAATGTATGAACTTCTTCTCAAATTTGTGAACTTATTTCAAAATCGATGAACATTTTCGAACTCATGGATTTTTTTGTGTGTGTTTTATTTGTATATATTTTTTTTAAAAATGTATTTTTTCAAAAGTCAACTATTCATCCATTGTACGAGCAAGAAAATATGTATTTTATGAGACTCAGCTAGCGAGTGACTGCATGTTTGCGGGAGCTACCAGCATGTTGTTGAGTCGGCCCACAGGAGCGGCGGCGTGAGCGGCAGCTTCCTGAGCTGGTGCCATAAGCGCCAATTAGGAGCACCAATGTTTGACTCACCTACCTTCGTTCAGGCACTGGCCGGCCCGCTAACATTTTTTTAATCTCGTGCAGTTTATTAGGGGAGCTCCTATATGATGCAACTTGCGTTTATGTCATGCAACTGGGCGGGCCCACTCGACCAAAGCAAATTGTGTTCTGTACCGTGACATAAAAATCATGACATGCTATTCTTGATGTCAGGATGCTAGCCACCAAAACTAACATCTGCAGGTGATTCATGGCAGAGCGAACTGTTTAACAACACGTGTTGGGTTTCCAAAATCATTTGAATTTTTTGAATATTTATTTAAGACATTGAAAAAAGGTAAAATGCCGAATATTTTTTGAAAAGGCAACTACTATTTGATATTTCAAACATTTTTCTAAATGTGATTGTTTTTCATAATTACAAATAATTTTCGAAAAATAGAAAAAAAATGTTTGAACATAAAACAATTTCTTGAATTTTTTTTGAAAAAATAGACAATTTTAAAGTTTTTGAAACACCAATAGAAATATAAAATTGTGTTACTTAAAAAAGTTCTGGATGAAGAACATTTTTTAGAATTCCTTTTGTTTTTCGCAAAAATAGGAATAAGTTCTGAGTCTGTGAGAGAAATTAGAAAATGCGAACATTTTTTGGTACTCTGAACAATTTTTGAAAAACATGAGTTGAAATTCCCTAAATATTTTTCGAAATTATGAAAAAATTGGAACATATTTTTTTGTGAAATTCTAAACATTTTTTAAAAGGACGAATATTTTGCAAAAACATTTACACTTCTGGAATATATAAAAGGAAAAAGATAAAAAGAAATGAAAAGAAAAAGGAAAAGAAATGAAAAGGGAAACAGAAACAGAAAATGAAAAAAAGAAAAACGAAAAGACAAAACGAAAAAACCAGTAAAAAATGTAAGAGTTAAGAAAACATTCAAGAAGTTTCCAAAACCGGCAATATCGCTGTGGTAAAGTGTGCCGGCTTATTTCTCAAGCTGGGGAATAGCATGTGCATGCTCCCGAGAAGACACAATGAGGGTCATTGTCATATACGGTTTTCCGTTGATTAGTTTGCATCTGATTTTCCTCCATTTTCCGTATCGTATATTATGTGGGATTCAGTGGCTGAGGCCTAATAACACTTTTTTCTTTTGGTAAATGTAGTTAAAATATAGCATTTTGCTTGTATAATTTTTTAAAGAAAATCATATCAACCAAACAAATGTTCATGACATTTCAAAAGTTGTTAAGACTTTTTATAATTATGTTGTTTACATTTCTAAAAATCCTTATGGAATTTCAAAAACTGTTTGCATGGTTTAGAAAATGTTTTGTACCATTAAAAAATGCTTGTGAGATTTTAAAAATGTTGATAAAAATTTAAAACTATTCACACAATTAAAAGCATGTTTGTTACGTTTTAAAAAAAGTTACATGTGTGTTTAAATTTCTTCATAATGTATTTAAAAATGTTAAATGTGCATTTGACTAATGTGTATCTGGAAAATGCTCAAACGGTACACAGAAGTTGTTCGCCTTGTATGTATTTTAAATTTTATTAGTCACATTTTCATAAAATATTCATGAACTATAAATATTGTCTACACAGTTTTTGAAAAATGTCCACAGTATACCAAAAATGTCAGTGCCATTTTTTTTAAAATATACTAAAAATATTTGCTCATTTTAATTTAAAAAAACAAATGACATCTTTGAAGTTCAAACATGTATTGCAAGATGTTCCCTTTGTATATTTTTTTCAAATGGGCATTTTGCAAAATATTCAACAACTATTTTAAAAAGTTTTAATGTTTATGCAGTAAATATTGGAAGTGTATCTGAAAATATTGAACTTCTATAAGAAGTATGTTTAACATATATTAAAAAAATCATTACGTATTAAAAATGATAAATAATGAAAAAAATAAAAAGGAGGAAGTAAAGAAATCAAAAATAAAACTGATAAAACCAATAGAGACATGAAACATAAATGCAAGAAAACTAGTAATTTAAAAACATAAAAAACTGAAAAGTAAAAAATCAAATAAATGGTTCTGTAGAAATTTCCAAAACCACTCTATTTGATCGGCTCATGAAAGTGAGTGCACAATCGAGCACAGGCGAGCAGAGCATACATCTTGTAGTAAGCAAGTCATAGCTCTCGTACTTAGTGAGGCTAAGAAAAAAAATATTACATTTAATCATCACGCGTCGTAGGTGTATGGAAAGGAACACAATGTTGATTTGTTGGTGAACTTGCCTGTAATTTCTTATTCTTATAATGAAGTTCTTTGTAAGGGTTCATTTCATTTAATATATGTCCTTTGACCTCGCTAGTGGTGGCATGCCAAAAACAGTCTTGATGGCGTGTCATCCCCACACCAACAATATGGCCCCACTGATAAAAGAAATAGCGATGGCATGTGGGCCTCCACGCCACCAGTAACAAGATATATTGATGGTGTTGTGCCATGTGGACCATTGTGGGTAATGAAACGGTCCCATCCTTCTCATCCCATGCGGGTCATTGTTGGTCCTTTTTCTAACTCAATAATGTATATAGGGGTCCCTAATACCCTCGAAGAGGACACTCTCATGTAAGTTAATTGAATCGCAACCATACGTTGCATGGGACAATTAGTGCAACAACGAGAAACACGCACACATTACATTACTTGTAAAGTCACTAGAAAAAAAAAAGAAAAAAATGGTTAATAGTGTATGAAAACGAATAGTTCGTTACCACTGAACTAAGAAACCCTCCACAAGATAGACACTGAACAATGAGCCACTTGTAAGGCCAGCTGCAAATTTTGGCATGCCATATCCTATTAGAGAAGAAAGTACAGTGTCTAAATATTGATCAAGGCAAATAGACTACACATTCGTATTTACAAATTCATACAACATAAACACATAATATAATTTCATACCACAAGAATATGGATTCTTGTTTCCATATTATACTCTCAAATTGATTTTCATCTAATAGAATGTCTTTTTCTCTCAAAAGGAGAGGCCTATCACATAGCCACATACACACATTCACAATGCATTTAAGAACTAAATTACTAGCAATTGGGGGCACCAAGCACTTGACATGCACACTACTATATATCATGCATTCTCTACTACCTAAAAACATGTAAGGTTCCCTCTCCCGTCATATGTTGTCGCACTCTTCGTCCTCCCTCCCCGTACAATATCCCACACCAATTTTCCTCTCCTTTCTGGTTTTCTATTTAGAATCAGTTTTCATCTGGCTGGACATACCAGGATCAATCTTTGGTAACACCAATCAATTATCATATGGTATGGTAATCAATGTCTTATTCGGTAACACATGTATAACACGACCAATTACGTCAATCACAGACCGTATTCTTCTCTTCCTTATCTTCTCTTCTCTTCTCTTTAGTAACACATATATAACACAATCAATTCACGTCATTCTTTGGTAACACAAATAAATCGTATCATATGGTAATCAATTTCGTGCCTTTTCTGTCTATTTATTTTTTTACCCATAAATTCTCTTCATTCCTTTCTTGATTTCCTCTAATTTATCCCATGATGATGAGAAGATGCTACATGGGAACGCAAGACCCTACATGCACCACTGCTTGAATCCCACTCGCATTGTGGCTCGAGGCCACCATCCTCCTCGAGGAGAAAAGGGTAGAGCACCGTCCAAGGAAGATCGCGGCGATGTCGAGTACTCGCCTCAAGTCTGCACCAACAATGGACGACACTTGAGGCCCAGACCCACGTCACCTCTGCACACCTATGTTGACTGCCGCTGCCGAGACCTTTTCCTGATGTAGTTTCCCTGAGCATCACCGCCGAACCCTCCCCACGAGCGTCTTCCACCAGTTCATGATTGGACGGCCGGACTTAGACTCGGGCCCTACTCCATCCCGGCGTAGAACCACAACCAAGCCTTTTTTTATCACCGAGTCAGTAGGAGATGGGAAGCAGAAAGAAGACATCGCTCAGTTTTCTGGGAGGATAGAGGTTGGCTAGACCACAAGACTCCCAGGCAAACGATCGACTGAGCGTCAACTGCTAGCTAGAAGGATGCGGCAGCGAGCGGCGCGACAGAGGTAATACACGTTGCTGGGAGGCTTGGTCTGTTAAATCCTTTCACGATTTATAAATGCTTTTCTGTTTATAATTTTCAGTTAATTTTCTTGTCTGCTTGATTGCCATATTTGATTTACTTTTTCCATTGTATAGTTACGAGGATCTTGTACTGGAAATGCCCCGATGTGGAGCTATCGTGCATGATGCAATTGTGTACTTTTAATAATACTACTACCTGAGCTCTCCCTAACCAAAGACTAGCAAGATATATGGAGTAGTACAGTTGGGTCATTCAAATATTCCATAGCACATCACACTTCTTGCTGTTTATTCATATTCCTTGCACAATACTATGGCATTTTCTAATCACTTCAGTTAGTAGTAGTTTTTTCTATACAATAAACGTCATATGCCATATTTATTTTGTGATCTTGACCTTTACTCCACATTAACATAACCTGATTGTAAATTATTTTGTTGGATTGTATATCATCCCCTGATTTCACTGGATTATATTACCGTAACTAGTTACATATACCAACTTTGGTAATGGCCTACCATTCAGCTGCAAGTGAACTTGCCTATTTTACAAAACTCAACTTTATCATGAAGTTAGGTTATTTTCTTCTATTTGAATGGGAAATATTTTGATTTCTCTTCATCAACGGGAAATTTTGCATGTGATGAAAATTAAGAGAACCGAGACAGAAAATATACAGATACCATGCAACCATCAAGAGAACAAACTATCGTTATATGTATCCAGTTCACACAAACTTCTCAATGGTCTGCAGAAGATTGACTGAATGTTATCTTTGTGATTATTACACATCATCTTTATGTATCAAAAAGTAGAAGCGCCACTTGATCAATGTAGCCTGAAGAATATTTTTATGAGTCGCATGTAATTGTAACATAAAAATTATGGCCGATGAAAGAAAAGAGGGATATTGTAATGTCAAAGAAGAGAAAATGACTGTTGTTGAACCTAGCATGTTTGCAAACAAGCAACATGTGGTGATGGACATTTTCTCTACCATATGAATGAGAGTTGGTTATTTGTTTTCACAAATTTCTTATTTTCAACTTGTCATTCAATGCCTTGGTCACCGTGCCGAAAATAATACACCTTATATAAAGGAACAGAGAGGGTAACTCGGAGTTAAGCTTACACACGTCGTTTGAGCTATACCTATTTTTCCCGTTTCAATGCACGGGTGATTACCTAGTCTAGAACTAAATTTACAAAATTACCAATCCACACTGAGCATATCAATCTACAGATTACTCAGCCTAAAATTTATCATTCCTACAATATATATTGGCCGCGGCCGGTGACCAGGCAAGGCCATTCCACAACATTCCTATAACTTACTATATAAATGTAGGATCCACACTAAGCATATCATCTTGGACTATGTATCAATCAGTATATCCATTATAACAACACAACAAATTGGGCGCGGCCAGCCTGATAAAATGGGGCAAAGTGGAAGGGGAAGGAGACACAACAAATATTCGCAGCCCGCATCGCAAATATTCGGGCATGAAAACACGAACCCAAAACAAGGACCAAAATAGACCACTAGCTGTCCATAGCCCAAGCCACAACTAGTACATAACCAGTGGCGTGTCGAGTCTCTGACATGCTACAAATAATTTCGCAACTGGGCAGGCTGTTGGGCCCACACAGTTGTGGCGTAATTGCCTACTCACACGCCACCGACAATGACATAGTGGTGGCATAAAAAATATGCCCATGCCACCAGTATTTCAAAAAAAAAGCAATGGCATGGATTGAAATTGATGCGACATCATTTAAGACGTGTGTAAACATTTCTGCAGTAGTGCTACAGAAGGGGGAAAAAGAAAAAGAATAAAGAAACATGCAAGCAGGGAACTCATCCTGACTAGATCGACCTATTGCCACACGCACATAACGTGCATGTTATTTGCTTTGTGTTTTCCCGTGGTAGGTTACAGGGGATTGTACATGTATTTTTATAACAGCCAACTTCTGTACAACTTAGACATGTATCATGTCGTTTGGAACCTTGTTTCCATTCTATCTAAATATTCACGTGCAGTCCTTGCAGGTTCGAAAAAAAGGCTTGGACATGTAACATGATGGAACCCAGCACAAAACGTGCTTAATAATTCTAATAAGGACCGAAGAGGGTTGTTCCTAAATGACATCCTGAAATATGACCTTTGCGATGTGGCTATCAACTGTTTCAGATGAGCAATGAACCGAGTAGTAGAAGCTTTTCACCACATTGAGAAATGTGTGTCTGGTCTCTCTGTTAAGGCCATGGCAACCCTGATGAACACGCCAAGATAGTTGTTGCATCTCCGAATCCACTTGCCGGTGTAAGTCCTCTGTGTTCTCCATACGTGCCCCATTCTGTTTTTCCCAGTTGAACATTCTTTGGTTATAGTTTGACAAATCACATCCAACTCAAACGGAGGTACATGGATATATGAATGCAATGCACGTACACACGCACCTGAGCAAGACCAATTGTGGCAAGCTTGTGGCAAATGAAAGAGGTGAGCTGCTCGAGCTGGGAATAATCCCAAAGGTTCAGTTTCTGTTCGCCTGAAACATTCCTTCCTGAACAAATCTCGATTGTGCGAACGAACAACAGAGCTGTATCTCCATCAACGGATCCATGGCCCTCCTTTCCATTCCATGCCATGAGCCACTGCTTCCACTGTAGTTACCAAAGAAAATATAGGTTCCGCCATTTCATATCTGGTAAAAGTTCCATACCATATCAACAACGATATCAAAGTGTAGTGGTTTCTTGAATTTTACAGCTTTACGAAGACCGCCGGAAACATCGTCAAACGAAACAAGGTCGATAACATCTTCAAGATTCTCTGTTGAATAGCATGGAGCTCTTCAATGAATTGCACACACATTTTGCATCAATGATCACTAAACCAGATTCCAGAGAGGGAAAACTATGAGGCTGCATACATACCCAATGTGTCGGAAGTGAGTTGTAACTGCCTCAGCAAGCACCAAGACGCTCTGCTGCTCGGCCTGGTTCGAAGATATTTGGTGAAGCTAAAAAGTAAGCCGTAAGAGCGCTCTGTGGAGTCCCACCATACCTCTGCAGATGGCTGAGAGAGTTTTTTGGATGATATTGTTGGACCGGAGCAGAGCGCATTCGTCCCGGGTCGCCTGATAACAGACAATGTCTTAATCGCGTATGAAAGCGTGCATGCCATGAAGCGAAGGAAGAAGGGAGGAAATGCTGCGTGTGCTATTAAGTTAGATATGATGAAAGCCTATGATCACGTCGAGTGGCACTACCTCGAAGCGATTATGCTAAAGATGGGGTTTGGATTGGAATTTGTTCGTCTCATTATGAAGTGCGTAACTTCAGTGCGGTTTGCTGTTCGAGTAAATGGCGAGCTTCTCCCTTTCTTCTCTCCCTCCAGGGGGTTCCGTCAGGGTGACCCCGTATCACCTTACTTGTTTTTGCTTTGTGCCGAGGGCCTCACTTCACTGCTGAATTTCTATGGAGGGGCTTATATCGACAGAGGCATACGGGTTAGCTATCGATGTCCTTGGTGAAGGAAATATGCCCTAGAGGCAATAATAAAGTTATTATTTATTTCCTTATTTCATGATAAATGTTTATTATTCATGCTAGAATTGTATTAACCGGAAACATAATACATGTGTGAATACATAGACAAACAGAGTGTCACTAGTATGCCTCTACTTGAGTAGCTCGTTAATCAAAGATGGTTATGTTTCCTA
>NW_024118629.1:0-11128 GCF_003073215.2 Triticum urartu
ACCTTAAGTGTGTAGACCCTACGGGTTCGTGAGTCATGCAGACATGGCCGAGACAACTCTCCGGTTAATAACCAATAGCGGGATCTGGATACCCATGTTGGCTCCCACATGTTCCACGATGATCTCATCGGATGAACCACGATGTCAAGGACTTAATCAATCTCGTATACAATTCCCTTTGTCTATCGGTATGTTACTTGCCCGAGATTCGATCGTCGGTATCCTTATACCTTAGTTCAATCTCGTTACCGACAAGTCTCTTTACTCGTTCCGTAACACATCATCCCGTGATCAACTCCTTGGTCACATTGTGCATATTATGATGATGTCCTATCGAGTGGGCCCAGAGATACCTCTCCGTTTACACGGAGTGACAAATCCCAGTCTCGATTCGTGCCAACCCAACAGATACTTTCGGAGATACCTGTAGTGTACCTTTATAGCCACCCAGTTACGTTGTGACGTTTGGCACACCCAAAGTATTCCTACGGTATCCGGGAGTTGCACAATCTCATGGTCTAAGGAAATGATACTTGACATTAGAAAAGCTTTAGCATACGAACTACACGATCTAGTGTTATGCTTAGGATTGGGTCTTGTCCATCACATCATTCTCCTAATGATGTGATCCCATTATCAACGACATCCAATGTCCATGGTTAGGAAACCGTAACCATCTATTGATCAACGAGCTAGTCAACTAGAGGCTTACTAGGGACATGGTGTTGTCTATGTATCCACACATGTATCTGAGTTTCCTATCAATACAATTATAGCATAGATAATAAACGATTATCATGAACAAGGAAATATAATAATAACCAATTTTATTATTGCCTCTAGGGCATATTTCCAACGTCTATCTCCCTAGGAGCATGCGTGTAGTACTTTGTTTTGATGACTAATAGATTTTTGCAATAAGTTTGTGAGTTCTTTATGACTAATGTTGAGTCCATGGATTATACGCACTCTCACCTTTCCACCATTGCTAGCCTCTCTTGTGCCGCGCAACTTTCGCCGGTGCCATACACCCACCATATACCTTCCTCAAAACAGCCACCATAACTACCTATTATGGAATTTCCATAGCCATTCCAAGATATATTGCCATGCAACTTTCCACCGTTCCGTTTATTATGACACGCCCCATAATTGTCATATTGCTATGCATGATCATGTACTCCCTTCGTTTCAAATTACTTGTCGTGATTTTAATTTGGAACGGAGGGAGTAGTTGACATCGTATTTGTGGCAAAGCCACCGTTCATCATTTTTTATACATGTCGCTCTTGAATCATTGCACATCACAGTACACCGCCCGAGGCATTCACATAGAGTCATATTTTTGTTCTAGTATCGATTTGTAATTTCTGAGTTGTAAGTAAATAAAAGTGTGTTGATATTCATCATTAGAGCATTGTCCCATGTGAGGAAATAAAAAAGAGAGAAAGGCCAAATAAATAAAAGAGAAGGACCAAAAAATGAGAGAAAAAGAGAGAAGCACAGGTACAACGAGGTGCTATACAAACGGTTTTTAACCCCTTTCCGCGACGACATTTGGAACCGTCCCCAAGTGAGTGTGGGCGATAGGTTGGTCTTTCTCATACGACCCAGAAACCATTGGGGATAGGCCCTCCTGGGACATAGGCTGGGGAAAAATGAGCTCGTGTGCGATCAGGCGAGGCATCGAAACCCAATCATTTCCGTTTGTATGTATATCCCACACGGGGAATCCTAGAAAAACATTTTTGTTTGTATGTATATCACACACAACCAATCCAAGGAATATGTTTCCGTTCTTATGTACATCCCACATAGTCAATCCAGGGAAAACGTTTCTGTTCGTATGTACATCCCAGTTTTATGTATAGGCTCGTGTGTGAAAGGTGTAACTATCACACACACTCTCCCTTGGTTAACTGTTTGCTTTTATCAACTACATCACACACGATTTGATGAAGAAAACTATGTGGCATTGGGCTATCCATCACAAGCGCTTTTACTGCCAGAACTGTTTGCAAAGTTCCATGACCGTCTATTCTCTTTTTACATCGCACACACTATTTTCTTTCTAACCGTGTGCACATTATTTTATTAGCTCCTGTATATTTTTTATTTTTTCTTGTAATTTATTATTCGAATTGGAAATTTTGAAATATGAAACATGCAATTCAAATTCTCAGCACAATGGTTCAACAACGAATCCATAAACAAAATTGTCAGTACAATATGTTTAGTAATTACAGGATTAGACAACAATTAACTATGATGAACCACAATATTTAAAGTCGGTAAAGGTTAAGAGACAACTGTAAATCATTTTGACTGCCGATGGTGTTGAAGAAGCGGAATGCCCATAATGTGCCTTCCTGCATGCCATAGGCACGAACCACTTTTGTCCAACCCCTTGTGACGATCGCCTGCCCATCCTTCACCGCCTTTAGGAAGACTTCTAGAGCATTATCATGGTAGCATGAATTATATACTTTAACCTTAGTTGCCTCCACTCCGGTCATGTAGTTTGCAAGGTAATCATCAGTAAATAGCTTCGGAAACCACTGAAAGGAGAAAAATATCAGGTACTGAGGTCTAATAGAATAACTTGTTATGGGCAGGGGGAAAGGCAACACATTACTTACCATCCTAAAGTTCACCGTTGTCTTCGACAAAGTGTAAATAAAGAGCTTAATTCCAATCACCCGTTTCTTTCGCCTAACAATCATTCTTAGTTTCCTCACTTAACGCTTGTTCATGAATATCTCATTGCCCCATACGCAAAAGGGATCGAAGCGTGGATCAATACCACTCATATATGTATGTACAAGCAACCAGTAAATGTTAGAAGCTAAACTGAGATCGCACAAATGATGTAAAATACAACTAGCTATGTTCCTAAGTACAAGTACTTTTTAGAGATTTCAATATGTACTACATACGGATGTATATAGAATTATAGATATAGTTTAGATTATAATCTAGATTCACTCATTTTGCTCCTTATGTAGTCTATATTGGAATCTCTAAAATACTTATATTTAGGAATAGATGGTGTATAAGACATGGGATGCAGCTAACCTCGACGGCAAACAATAGAATCGCCCATTGTAGCCCTGTGTAAGTACATGGAAAGCCAATGTTAACTACAATAGGGTTAACAACCACCAAAAATAGCAAATGGTAATAAAATAGCAGCATCTATAGTGATATCTTCATTGCAAAAGAGTAGCACGGTAGCAAAGGGATGGATTAAAAAATGGAGACAATTGTTAATTGCAACAGGCTTAACAACATCCTAATTCATATTTTGTAAGTTTGTAGCCATTGAAATACAACTCTTTAAAAATGGATAAAACTGTTAATTGGAACATGCTTAATGGCCATTAAAACTGGTACTGATAAAAATGCAATTGGCAGAGTTAAACATCACAAGGCAGGTGCTGCCAGAGCAGATAATGGCCCAGTTGTCTATAAAAAAGGTTGGAAAAATAGCTAAAACGTGTTAGGCATGTTTACTACAACATGCTTAATACATCGATCGTACAAAACATAGCCACTAATTGCAACTGGTATTGGTAAGATTGAACTGGTGAGTACATACTTGGTAAGTCCCGAGAGGTAGTTGCTAGGGCACTTCATCTTGGCTAGAGCCTGCCCAAAGTCCGCGGCGGCGGAGGCGAGCTATTCCTCCGGGTCGAAGCGTGGATCAGTGCCACTGACATGTGTACCTACAAGCAACCAGTAAATGGTAGAAGTTAAACTACAATTGCACAAATGATGTGAAATACTGTAAGATATGGGATGCAGCTAACCTCGACGGCAAACAACAACATCGGCCGTTATGACCCTGCATAAGTACATGGACATGCATGTTAAGTACAACAGGGTTAGCATCCACCAAAAATAGCAAATGGGCAGCATCTCCAGTATATCTTCATTGCGGAGAGTAGCATGGTAGCAAAGGAACAGATTAAAAAATGGATACAACTGTTAATTGCAACATGCCTAACAGCATCCTAAGTCATGTTTTGTAAGTTTGTAGCCATCGAAATACAACTAGTTAAAAATGAATTCAACTGTTAATTGCAACAGGCTTAATAACCATTGAAACCGGTAGTGATAAAAATGCAATTGGCATAATTAAACATCACAAGGCAGGTGCTGCCAGAGCAGAGAATGGCCCAGATGTCTATAAAACAAAGGTAGGGAAAGTAGCTAAAATGTGTTAGGCATGTTTACTAGAACATGCTTAATACATCGACCGTACAGAACATAGTCATTAATTGCAACTGGTATCCGTAAGATTGAACTGGTGAGTACATACTTGGTAAGTCCTGAGAGGTAGTTGCCGGGGCACTTCATCTTCGTCAGAGCCCACCCAAAGTCAGCGACGGCAGAGGCGAGCTGTTCCTCCTGGTCGAAGCGTGGATCAGTGCCACTGACATGTGTACCTACAGGCAACCAGTAAATGGTAGAAGTTAAACTACAATTGTACAAATGATGTGAAATACTGTAAGACATGGGATGCAGCTAACCTCGACGGCAAACAACAACACGTCAGAGCCCACCCAAAGTCAGCGACGGCAGAGGCGAGCTGTTCCTCCTGGTCGAAGCGTGGATCAGTGCCACTGACATGTGTACCTACAGGCAACCAGTAAATGGTAGAAGTTAAACTACAATTGTACAAATGATGTGAAATACTGTAAGACATGGGATGCAGCTAACCTCGACGGCAAACAACAACATCCGCCATTATGACCCTGCGTAAGTACATGGACATGCATGTTAGGTACAACAGGGTTAGTTTCCACTAAAAATAGCAAATGGGCAGCATCTCTAGTGATATCTTGAGTCATGTATTGTAAGTTTTTGCTAGTATTGGTGAAATTGAGCTGGACATGGTAATATTTGAACATCACACAGTGTGCAGTACTGAAATAAACAAGGCAGGAACATGCTTAATACATCAACCATACAAATCATAGCCGTTGCAAGTGGTATTGGTAAGATTTAGCTGGTCAGATCTTACCTGTTAAGTCCTGGGGGGTAGTCGCTGTGGCACTTCATCTAGGCAGAGCCTGCACCATGTCGGCGGCGGCAGTGGCGAGGTGTTTCTCCGGGTCAACACGCACAGCGGCCATCATGCCATGGACCGCCATCAGCTCCTGGTGGTGGGGATTTGGAGGCATGAGGATGTATCGCAGGCGCCATTTAAGCAGTCAGGCCGGGGCCGTGATAGAGATCGGAGGGTTACCTGACTGGATACGAGAAGAACGTACATGTGGTTGAAGTTGTGGTTGCAGCGGCGGCGGTTTGAGATGCCGGTAGGGGGAGGCGCGAGCGGGATACTGAGGAAATTTGATGGGTGGGGATGTGGTTGGAGGAATAAATTTTGAAATCACGCGCCTAATGAAAATTTTGTTGCAAAATTTGGTGGGGGAAACACACAACACAGACGAAGCACGTAAAATACTTGTGTGCAAGAAAACAGAAAATTGGCAGATCCCGTGTACACGTGTAGTTGATTTTTTGGTCAATAGTATGCCCGGTTTATTAGGAAACATCGCACAGGTAACTAACTTATGGATCATTAACGCAAAAAACGCAGACGGGTACGGCATAGAAACTGTGTCTTTCGTGATCTTCTAATTAATCAATGCTCAAAGCCCTCAAAGGATGCTCTTACCGACATTGTATGTTAATACTACAAACTTAAAGTACTACTGGTAATTGATATGTCCATTTTTGCATCATGTTTTCCTACTGTTATTTATGATGTTTTTATCCATAATAATGCTTTTTGGAGTAATTCTAATGCCTTTTCCCCCATAATATGCAAGGTATACACAAAGAGGGAGAATTCTGGCAGCTGGAAATCTGGACCTGGAAAAGCTACGTCAGGCTACCTATTCTTTACAACTCCAAACAAGTTGAAACTTCACAAAGAATTTTTATGGAATATATGAAGAATATTGGAGCAAATAAGTACCAGAGGGGTCCCACCAGATGGGCACAACCCACCTAGGCGCGCCCTAGTGGGCTGTGCTCACCCAAGACCACCTCTGGTGCCCACCTTCTGGTATATAAGTCATTTTGACCTAGAAAAAAATAAAGAGAGGACTTTCAGGACGGAGCGCCACCGTCTCGAGGCGGAACTTGGGCAGGAGCACTTTTGCCCTCCGGCGGAGCGATTCCGCCAGGGGAACTTCCCTCCCGGAGGGGGAAATCATTGTCCTCATCATCACCAACAACTCTCCCATCTTGGGGAGGGCAATCTCCGTTAACATCTTCATCAACACCATCTCATCTCAAACCCTAGTTCATCTCTTGTGTTCACTCTTGTTACCGGAACTATAGATTGGTGCTTGTGGGAGACTAGTAGTGTTGATTACATCTTGTAGTTTATTACTATATGGTTTATTTGGTGGAAGATTACTAGATGGTTTATTTGATTACATCTCTCCCATCTTGTAGTTGTTTACATTATATCTCAGGTACGCCCATTAATGTTGAAAGTAATATTATCCAAACTTTGACACCGGAAGAACACATAGAAGAGTCCTTCCGGAACACTCCAGAATCATGAAAATAAGGAGGTACGTGATACGGTAAGTAAACAAACTCCGAAAAATCCGCAATTTTTTTGTCAGTTTTGGAATATTTAGAAAATTAGGAAAATAAGAAACTTCCAGGAAGCGTACCCTAGTGGGCACAAGACACCTGGGCACGCCTGGCTTGCCAGGCCAGGCGTGCCTAGGTGGGTTGTGCCCACCTGGGGTATCTTCCGGACTCCGGTTTTTTTACAGTTTGCTTGTTTCCCAAGATAAAAATCTCTATATACCCCCCGAACCTATTGATCACCGTATCACGAAGAAACCTTCTGTTCTCTTTTCATGCTATTTTCGGCCAGATCTGTTGAGCCAGGCATCATGTCTTCTTCTTCATCCAACAACGTGGAAGAGGATGCTTGGTTGATGAAGATCGAGCTGAAGAGAGAAGAGCCCGCAGAAGCCGTCAAGGGAGACGAGAGCAAGGAGGCTACCATAGATCAACCCCCGGTGTTCGAGCAAGCACTGCCAATCGAGGAGGAAGAAGAAGATGTCCTTAAACCTTACTATGTTCATCTTACTCCTAATGAGATTGAAGCCTTTCGCATCATTGAAACGGTTCATGTGCAAAATAAGTATCTCACCAATGAAAATATTCTGCATCAAGGGCACATCATCCACCTCCGGGGCGTCATCCATCGATTGGAGAATCTCTTGATCCTTAAGGACGGGATCGCTTCATCACCACCACCTTCATCTTCATCAGCAAAAGAGAATTGAGTATCGGGTATGGGCACTCCCCTTGGCTTCCTCCAAGCTTGGGGGAGGTGCCCCGGTATCGTATCATCCCCACTATCTTTTGCCTTTCTTATTTTAGTTTGATCTTTTGCTTTAGATGAATAAAAGTTTAGTTTGATCCTTTCTTTTCGAGAGTTTGCTTAGTGATTTATCCTTGTAATCATGTGCGAGATATATAATAAAGTTTAGTTTGAGTTTTTTGCTTTCTTTACTTTCATGTTGCGATTAAAATAAAGGAAATAAATAAAAAGAAATGAAATAAATGAAAAGATCATATGCTAATCTTATGGTAGGTGATGACACCACATAACGAAAAGTATAAGTAGAAATTTTTGTGAGAGATTGACAAACATAGCATTAGTCAATGATGAAACTCATGAAAGAATTAATAAGGGAAGATAAGATTCACATATAAATATACTATCCTAGAAATCTTTTGTGATTGTGAGCCCTCATCAAAATATTATATGCCAATATTGTTGACGTTGAACAAGGAAGACAACCTAATGGTTTATGTTTGTTTATATTCACATAGAAGTCATATTGTCATAGATCCTTTAACATGTGGTGCTTGCCCCTATCTTTGCTAGCCAAAAATCCCGCACTAAGTAGAGATACTACTTGTGCATCCAAAAACCCTTAAACCCAAATCTTATTTTCAGGAGTCCACCATACCTACCTAGGGATTGAGCAAGATCCCTCAAGTAAGTTGTCATCGGTGTAATAAGGCAATAAAAATTGCTTCTAAAAGTGTGAGATCATTTAGTGTAAGAGAAAATTGAGCGTTGTACGAACTTGTGATGGTGAAGAATAAAAGTGACAGACTGCACAATAAAGGTCACTATCGCAAGAGGCAATACAACATGACGTTCTTTTTCACTAAGGGGTTGAGCATACAAACAAATAAGCGCATGGCAACCTCTGCTTCCCTCTGCGAAGGGCCTATCATTTACTTTTATGTAAAGAGTCAAAAGTTTCCTCTCTATTCCTTTTTTTTATTTTTCTCCTTTGGCAAGCATCATGTGGTGAGGAAAGATCTAGGCACATATGTCCAGTTGAATATAGATAGCATGAGTTATTATTGTTGACATCACCCTTGAGGTGAATACGTTAGGAGGCAAAATTACAAGCCCCTATCTTTCTATGTGTCCGATTGAAACGTTTTGCTCATGTGTACGCGGTGAGTGTTAGCAATCATGGAAGACTATATGATGGTTGAGTGTGTGGACTTGCCTAAAGGCTCCGATATGTGACCCTTTCATAAAAGATGATGAATTTTAGTTGCAAAGTTGACTGGGAACATAGTTTGTTAGTTTCTAATAGAGTTTTTTCTTTATATTTCAATAGTGTGATCATTTGTCGCTTGTTCATGAGAAGTCTATGATAAAAGTTCTATGATAGGAGTCTTATATTTAAGTTTGTTGCTGTTATAATAATCAACATGATGCTTCTATGTCTATATTTTGTTTCTATCGACACCTCTCTCTCTCTCTAAGCATGTAGACATGTTTTTCAATTTCGGTTTTTGCTTGAGGACAAGCGAGGTCTAAGCTTGGGGGAGTTGATACGTCCATTTTGCATCATGTTTTCCTACTGTTATTTATGATGTTTTATCCATAATAATGCTTTTTAGAGTAATTCTAATGCCTTTCCCCCCACAATATGCAAGGTATAAACAAAGAGGGAGAATTCCGGCAGTTGGAAATCTGGACCTGGAAAAGCTACGCCAGGCTACCTATTCTGCACAACTCCAAACAAGCTGAAACTTCACGGAGGATTTTTATGGAATAAATGAAGAATATTGGAGCAAATAAGTACCAGAGGGGGCGCGCCAGAGAGCCCAGGCGCGCCCTGGTGGGTTGTGCTCAACCAGGCCCACCTCCGGTGCCCATCTTCTGGTATATAAGTCATTTTGACCTAGAAAAAAAAATAAAGAGAGGACTTTCAGGATGGAGCGCCGCCGTCTGGAGGCAAAACTTGGGCAGGAGCACTTTTGCCCTCCGGTGGAGCGATTCCGCCGGGGGAACTTCCCTCCCAGAAGGGGAAATCATCGTCCTCATCATCACCGACAACTCTCCCATCTTGGGGAAGGATATCTCCATCAACATCTTCAACACCACCATCTCATCTCAAACCCTAGTTCATCTTACCAAAACTATATATTGGTGCTTGTGGGTGACTAGTAGTGTTGATTACATCTTGTAGTTGATTACTATATGGTTTATTTGGTGGAATATTATATGTTCAGATCCAATTTGTTATTTAATACCCCTCTGGTCTTGAGAATGATTATCATTTGTGAGTAGTTACTTTTGTTCTTGAGGTCATGGGAGAAATCATGTTGCAAGTAATCATGTAAACTTGATATGTGTTCGATATTTTGATAGTATGTATGTTGTGATTCCCTTAGTGGTGTCATGTGAACGCTGACTACATGACACTTATATTTGGGCCTAAGGGAATGCATTGTAGAGTATCAATTAGATGATGGGTTGCGAGAGTGACAGAAGCTTAAACCCTAGCTTATGCGCTATTCCGTAAGGCACCGATTGGATCCAAATGTTTAATGCTATGGTTAGAATTTATTCTTAATACTTTTCTCGTAGTTGTGGATTCTTGCGGGAGGGTTAATCATAAGTAGCAGATTTGTTCAAGTAAGAACATCACCTAAGCACTGGTCCACCCACATATCAAATTACCAAAGTAGCGAACACAAACTGAACCAACATGGTGAAAGTGACTAGATGAAATTTCCGCGTACCCTCAAGAACGCTTTGCTTATCATAAGAGACCGTTTTGGCCTATCCTTTGCCTCAAAAGGATTGGGTTATCTTGCTTCTACTATTATTGTTACTTGCTTGTTACAAATTATCTTGCCATCAAACTACTCTGTTACTTACAATTTCAGCACTTGCAGACACTACCTTGCTGAAAACCACTTGTCATTTCCTTCTGCTCATCGCTGGGTTCGACACTCTTACTTATCAAAAAGAGCTACAATTGATCCCCTATACTTGTGGGCCATCAGTAATTTGCTCTAATCCTTCAAACTTAAACTACTTCTCACATGCTTCCATCGGGGCATGCTGGCCAGACGCCGGCGTTCTCCTTCCCGGCCTTGTAGGCGGCAGCCCACCGTGATTCGATCTCCACCAAGCTCTCCTCACCATGGCATGCAACCTCTTCTTTCTTATGGCGGCAGGACTCTCTTTTCTTGACTGCTTTCTGCCTTTTCCGCTCCTGCTGTGCGGCTTTGGCCGCCTCTAGATCCACCACCCATCCGGCCATGGCATCCTCAAAGTCCGCCCATGTAACTGTGTGGCTGCCGGCAGCGACGAACTCGGTGCTGCGAGATGCCATCTCTTACTTACCATGTGTGCGGTTGCGGGCGGCGAGGAACACGGCACAATAGGATGCCATCGCTTCCTTACCAGTTACCGTGCGTCGCGGTGATAAGTCTCCAACGTATCTATAATTTTTGATTGTTCCATGCTGTTATTTTATCAATCTTGGATGTTTTATAATCATTTTATATCATTTTTTGGTACTAACCTATTAACAAAGTGCCAGTTGCTGTTTTTTCATGTTTTTACATCGCAGAAAATCAATATCAAACAGAGTCCAAATGCCACGAAACTTTACGCAGAATTTTCATGGGCCAGAAGGAACACAACGAGCCCTGGCTGCGCCTAGGGGGTGCCCCGAGGGGAGCACAACCCACCAGGGCGCGCCAGGAGACCCAGGCGCGCCCTGGTGGGTTGTGCCCACCTCGGGTGCCCCCCGGA
>NW_024118630.1:0-8705 GCF_003073215.2 Triticum urartu
CGCGCGGGAGGCTTTTTTTTGGTTTTATGTTAATTATGAATTATGAACTGGGCCGTTTAAGTGGACTGATAAACTGGGTCGTTTTGTGGCCGTAACCCCTATATATATGGTTTATATTTTTTTAACTGCGTTTATTTACTTTTTTAGTCATTTTATTTAAGTTTTTAAATTTTTTTATTTACGTCCTTTCCGGACAGGTTTTGGGGTGCGGCCGCGTGTTGGACGCACCCACGACCCATCGAACAAACGCGGACATGGACGGACCCATCGGCGCCCCAAAGAAATAAAATCCGGCCAAACCGGACGTCCATTTGGGATCGCACGGTGGAGTTGGTCTGACCGACACAATGCCAGAGAGGTAAAAATTCTTGTTTTTCTTCTTCTTTGATGAATTTTGGCGTTTCAATGCAAAAATTGTTGAAGAATCATGTGATGTCCATATACTTATTTTGAGCGAGATGTGATGTCCATAGATAGAGATGATTTTTGCCGTTGTAGTAGGCAAAACGGCCCTGATGACATGATGGAATTCATGACGCCGTTGTATGGTATGGAATTCACGACGCCGTTGTGGGGTAGCAATACCGTTGGCCTCAACGACATTGCCATGTCTATGCATGGCAGATGAAAGCTAATTAAGGAGAGAGAGGGAGTTAAGTTTTGTGGGGTAGTTCGTCTAGGGACCTAAGCTATCTTCAACGGGAGGAGCAAGGCCAGGGCGCTAGGATATAATAAATCCTGGTAGATTGTCAGTTAGGCTGTTTATTCCCAGCGCTAGGTTTTTTTTTGAGGGGTCCCAGCGCTAGGTGTGATGTCGATGCAAAGCATCTAGCTCTAGGCTCAGGGGGCGGAGCTTAGTTAGGGCCAAACCGGGCCATGGCCCGCCCAAGATTTTTGCACATATTTTTTTTACACATGCTTGCTACGTTGCCCAGTCCACCACCTGCAGTCCACCACGCACACTTCACATCCCCAATACACGATCGATACAGCCTGAAGGCTCCATTTCCTCTCGCACGAGTATTGAGCAGCGCAACAGAGGCACTAGGTCAACACAGTAACACTAGCAGCCAGCGGCGGCGGCAAGGCAGGCCCACAAACACAACAAGGAGCAGCTATCACCCACCAGCAACCTACTCACGTCAGTACCACGAGGTTGGAAATGTATCCTGTGCACCCGCACTTGTGGTGTTACCCATGCACCGGATGCTATAAAATGTTTTAAAAAATCTAAAAAAAATCTAGCATGTTAATGCAACATCAACATATGAAGTTACACAAATTCGTATACAAATTCGGAATATATTTTGAGATAAAAAAATGACAAATTTGACATCAGTGTGATAATGGACCAAATCTAAAGCCCAAGTTTATATACTATTCAGCGTTGAATTTGTCATTCTTGTTTTCAAGTTATGTTTCGAATTTTGACTTGAAATTTCGTGACAACCTACGTTGATGTTGTGTTAGCGTACTAATTTTTATGTATAATTTTTTGAACATTTTAAAAACACAATGTGAGTTCGGTACACCGGTAGCACCACAAGCTCCGGTGCACCAGATATTTTCCCCCACGAGGTCCAGCCCTCCAGCAGCAAGGCAGGAGGCAGCGTGCAAGATATCACATGTAATCTATTTTGTTTTCCCAAATTCCGGCTTGTAGATTTTCAAATTTGTTTACAAACAGTTTAGGTATCCTGGCTGGCAGATGTAGTTATCCGGGATGACAAGTGTAGTTGTAAAAGCATGACAACTCTATCTGTTTTGGTTAACTACAGTTGCCATGTCTAATTTCTGATAGTTGCCGCGCGTAATCAAACCGTAGTTGTCGTGTGTGATTAACTACTTCCCACATATAGTCAAACAGTAGTTGCCATGTGTGTTTACCTAGTTGCCACGTGTGGTCCAACCAGAGTTGCCATGTATTGTTAATCACAGTTGCCATGTGTGTTTATCTGGTTGCCAGTACACGCAACTGCAGTTGCCATCTAGCAAAGAATCACAGTTGCCATGTGTGTTTACCTAGTTGCCACGTGTGGTCCAACCAGAGTTGCCATGTATTGTTAATCACAGTTGCCATGTGTGTTTATCTGGTTGCCAGTACACGCAACTGCAGTTGCCATCTAGCAAAGAATCACAGTTGCCATGTGTGTTTACCTAGTTGCCACGTTTGCGTAACTGCAGTTGCCATCCACAACGTCGGAGTGTTGTGTGGGCGAAAAGCAGTTCGCCCACACGCGCATGACCTAGATGGTGGCTGTGTGGGCAGAAACTAGTTCGCCCACACAGCGCAGCTGGCAAACAGCGTGATGCGGGCGTGTGGGCAAACTCTCCAACGCCCACACACCAGCCCCGTCCTACATGGCACACCAAATCCACCTTTTCATGTCAAGATTCGTGCAAAAGACAGTGAACGACGATTCAGGCGTGTGGGCGAGTTGGAGAACGCCCACACGTGTGGGCGTTAGTGTTTCCGTAAATATGGCCTTAAAGCATCCATCACCGTCCAGTACTATATGCACGAATTTTGATACAATCTGGCTGATTTTCTGTGCCACGTAGGACAAGGCGTGTGTGGTGTGTGACATAGTTCGCCCACACATCCGTTTTACCACACGGAGGGGCCGGTGTGTGGGCGTTTAGCAGTTCACCCACACACCAGTTTTCAGTCACGCACAAGGGCTGGTGTGTGGGCATTTGCCATCTCGCCCACACGCCCGTCTCCTCTCCCACACGTAAGCTGCTAGTTGCCATGTGTTTTTGCAGCGCACATGGCAACTGCCTCTAGTGTGCTTTATAAGCAGGTGGCAACTCTCTTTTTTACCCGAGTTGCCATGTGTTTTTGCAGGGTACACGGCAACTGCCTAGTGTGCACGTAAGCAGATGGCAACTGTCTTTTACCGAGTTGCCATGTGTTTTTGCATGGTACATGCCAACTGCCCCAACGTGCATGTACATGGCAACTGCCCTAACGTGCACGTAAGCAGATGGCAACTCTTCCTTTTACATGGCAACTGCCCTAGCATGCTTGTGAGCACATGGCAACTCTCTCAACTGCCTAGTGTTAGTATGTGGCAACTCCTTAAGTTATGAAATCATGGCAACTACATTAGATCAGGCCATACATGGCAACTGCAGTTGAGCAACCATGACAACTGCAATTGTCCGACATGGCAACCGTAGTTCAGCGACATGGCAACTGCAGATAAACGAACATGAACGAGGGTCTGGACCATGGCAACTGCGGGCGCGTGGTGGGCGTCACGCGTCGCGTGCGGGACCAGAAGGGTACGAGGCCTGACATACGGGCGTGTGGGCGTTATCAACTTCGCCCACACGCACACGTGTGAGAGGGTTCAGGAGGGAAAAAAAGTTGTGTGTGGGCATTAGTTGTTTTGCCCACACGTAGGTGTGTGGGCTGGTTGCTGTCCATGCCACACGAGGCGTGTGGCACAACTACCCGATACACCACACGTGTGACAGTTATCAGGACCCTAAAGCTTAGGGCAAGGGTTAGGGATGCTCTAAGGAATACTCTGATGTTTACTTTGAATGACTGTTTTTATAACATTGTTGATCCCAACTATTCTTGAGCTGAATACATTGATCTACAATCTACATCCACCGAATCAAATTTTTGTGTCAACTTCTTCCAAGATATTTATTAATATTTATGCTAAATGAAAATACAATAGTTTCTTAAATCTGCCCTGAATGGCCTGGTTATGGTGATAAGATTACCTGGCTACTTTCTGATTTTGCCAATAAAATTGTATCTCTATTTCTTGACCATAGTCAAGCTAACAATACACATGGTGCACTGTCTCTCATACATGCTATACCTTCTTAATGGCCAATTCTGCACCTCGGGCAGCTTAGCTGAAACTGAACTACCAGAGTAAGGAAACCGTTTGCATCACAGCATCATGAATCCCACATAGGTTTGTCCAATGCAGTGGAGTCAAGCGATGATTCATGGTAAGAATACATATGTTCCTGATTTTTCTGTTGCTCATCAGAATAGCTCAATGCTGTCACATCCGTATTATAGGTCCCAGAGCTTATATCCAAATTTCCGTTGCCTCCTAACCCTAGAAAGTCCTGTGTTAGGCCCGCATCTCCTACCCCTGAAATGTTTTCTTGTCTGTTGTGTTGCGTTTGGATATCAGGCATAATCTGAGGGCTCTCCTTCTCTTGTCTCATGGAAAATGGGTTGTTCATGAGCCCAATTAAAGGCACGGTAGTCGGTGTCATCATGCCGCCACTGGTCCATGCTGAGTTGATCAAGATATTGTTGTGACCATTCATGCTCTCATCTTCCGCGGCCTTCATGCAAACACTGTTAGCTGCTGAATTCCCCATAGAATCTCCTTGGCTTCCGGAAGATATGCCCATATGGTCTCTAGCACTGGTGAAGTTGTTTGCGAATCCTTTTAAAAGCAATGGTGAAATGGGATCCTGGCTGGTCTTTGCCCCCATCTCTGCAGCTTTCTGTAGCAGGGCTGTCGCGGACATGTATGGGGAGTTCATGGACATGTAAGGGTAGCCTGATGCACTTCCATCAAGTGGGAATCCTGGATCCTTGGGTGGTATCTGGTTGGAGAACAAGGCAGTGTTCCTTGTGATGAGAGCATAAGGAGATAATGATCTTAGATGCATGTCTGAGTTGTGGTCGTTGCTGGACATGTTTGCAACCATATCAGTGGGGCTAGGCACCCCATGTGAATACATGTCATGCTGACCATGCAGACTTCCCACCATTGTAGCTAGGCTGTGGTTAACCCTTGAGTTGTCTTCGGCTAATACATCGCAGAAGGCTCGATGCGTGATGAAGCTATCCTTCCTGCATTGACATAAAGTAGAGTTAAATGTCGAGTTCCAAGAAATGCTGCATTTTAAATGGCATGGCTGCGGTGAGCTCGATGGCTAGTCTAATATGATACTCATCAGGGCCTGCCACAGATGCTAAAATATTGCGATGCATTGCTTCAAATAGTATGTAAACTGTGTGAATATGGAAAGCTAATCTAACAAACAAGATTTTCCTTCGTAAGCAACAGAGACATAAGCTACATATAGCATGTGATTTTCAGTTGCAATTAGCTGCAGATTATGCGTCTGCATTTTGTAAAAAAATGATGTCAGTAATCCGGTCTACAATTACTGTTGTCTTACCGAATGACCTTAATGTTCATATGTATCCTTGATAAAAATATTTGTTTTTCATGGTTAACGATGCATTTGCTTGAATTCTTGGTGTGATTATCCGAAGTGAGAAGCATACCTTGAGAAGATAGTTCCGCAATCACATCGGTACTCCTTGGTGCCACATATCTTAGTGTGAGCCTTCCAATCAGATTGGACAGCATACTTCTTCGAACATCGGTCGCACTTCCACTTCTTCTCCCCATGCTTCCTGGAGAAGTGCTTTTTTATGCCGGTGAGATCACCCAAAGCTCGGGTTGCATCATGGTGCGGGCAGGTGACCTCGGGGCAGATATACACCTTCTTCTTAGCGTCAGTGCTGCTTCTCTGCTTGAGCTTCCATGGCAGATTATGACCCCTCCTGTGGAGCTGGAGGTTCTGGTCTCTCTGGAAACCCTTATGGCAGACTTCACATATGTATCGGTTTGTCGCAACGAGTGTCTTGGGTGATAAAGCTACTACTTCCACGTCTGGGTCTGCAAGATGGACATCATGAAACCAATGTTAGGTTACCACAGATTGGAACACTCTTTTTTTGTTCATCACTTCAGTTTCTGACCTGGCTAGTATGTTGTGGGTTCATTTAGCAATTCAGTATTGTAAATCAAAGTCTGTTCTTTAGTATCCATTTGCAATCCCTTTGTACCATTTGTGTGTTAAAATTAGAAATGTGATTGGCGGTCTGAACTTGAAACTACAATTTGCTTTATTTTGTGATGCTGAGTTGGCAAATACTACATCATACTCCTATGGGCGGAACTCATCCAGGTTCGTGTTTTTTTATTTCTTTAAACTATAGAGCTACATGTTTTGAGAAACCGTAGATAAATATAGAAGTAATAACATAAATTTCTGTTATGAAACAGTAAAACATAACATCATGAGTTCGTTGGTCAAATCTATACAACACTGAACAAGGACAATTTGATCTTCCATATCTCAGTTGCTAGGTACTAAGAAAGATACAGTATGGTAAAGTTGAGACTTTCTAACAAACCATGCACGGTCGCCATTTTAAACATTCATCTGGTGCATCTCATTGTTATATTGCACTTGCACGTGTGTTCATCAGACCAACAATAGTTGAAACTTGAGTTGAGGCAACATATATACCTGGATTCCCTGGATGACCTCGCCTCTTTTTCACCACGGGCATGGCCGCCGGGTCGCCTCTGCTCGGCCCCGCCGCGCCGACCTCGAGCTTCGGTTGCTGCTGGAAGCTGCTCAGGGACTCTTCCTCGGACGTGTGCGACATTGTTGGGGACTTGAGTTGCTGGCTGTTCCAGAGGGTGCCAGCGTAGTGAGGGGTGGATGCTGGATTTTATGCACAACGGTGAGACTGCAACCGGACAGCAGGTAAACGGCGAAAATCCCCTCCCAGTCCGTGTCAAGGACGGCAATGCTCGCGTTCAGTATTAGAAAACAATGGAATCAGAATCTGGTTTCCTCCTTGGCACGGAATGTTCTGTTTATCTTATTTATTTCACATGAATTTCCCCCAGATCAGACATAAATAAAAATGAAGAGAAAAGTAGTCTTTAGCTGCTTGTTCCTACTGTCGCAGTTCGGTACTGTTACGTGCATCATGCAGATTGTACGTAGATAGGCCCCTGATTTCAGCTACCACTGGGATTACTGAGATCGCTGGTTTTTCCTAGTGAGATTAGCACCTTGTAATTATCGACGGGCGAGGATCAAGTGCATGTCATGTTTCACCCTGGGTAAGTAAATCAATTGGGCGGTCGACGTCGAGGACGATCTCCAAGATGCTTAACTGATAATGCAGTTTTCTGGGGACAATGTCGCCATCAGACAGACTGATTGATGAATAAAAATGGTTGTATCTGTACTCGAGAGCAGGCAGGAGACGGTACAAGTAACAAAGGGAGAGATCCGGGAGAAGCGACAAACCGTTGGCCGCGTTTGTTCTGACCGGCGAGTAATAACCCTGCTTCTTCTTCGTTGCTGCAGCCGTTCGAGTTTGTTCGTTGCTTTAGCATTTGGCGGTTTGTCAGGCTGCGGCCACATTACGGGCGTGTGTGTGCCCGCGCGCGCGTGTCAGCGTGTTTGTGCGTGAGCTTGCTGTCCGACCGTGTGTGGGTTGTGCTTGTTGTGTGCGTGTGTGGTTAGATGTATGTGCCCGTGCGCATCCGCGGTTTCAATAAAGGGTGTTTTTATTGACTCCTAAATAAGTATTACGGGGATACAAACACAATGAACAGACCCGATCTTTGCATGACTAAGATGCACATACCCAATATCTCTTAGTGGAGTAAATTTGACTTTTTACTCCACTAAATTTGACCTAACCGATTCCCTATACGGCTTAGTGGAGTAAATTTTTTACTCTCTCCCTAAAAATCTGAGGATATTTACTTCATCTCTACTCGGCCGAGTAAAAATCAGCGCCTCTTCTCCCCAGCTCAACTCATACTAAAATTCGAGTGAGCTCAAATTGAGCGAAGCTCAAGGTTGAGCTGTAGAAAGTGGCTCGAGCTAAGCTTGTAACGATCTCGAGTCGATCTCGAACTAGTTTTGAGCTAAATAAGATGATTTTTTCATGAATAGTGGAGGCAAATTTTCACATAAGATAGGCCACAACATAGAAGTCACTATAAATTTCGACCTGTTCTTTCTCAACTGAAGATAAGATAGCATGGATGAACTTGCAAGAGAAGAAAACAAAGGTGCATCTGCTCTCAAACTTTGGCAAAAATAACAAGATATTCAACATACGGCTGATCATGCACCATATTGAGGCTAAATTTTCTTTGCTCTTAATTAAGCTTCCATGTTTGTTAGTAAATAAAATGGAGAAAAATTCGCACACAACATATATGGTAATAAACTAACCATTTCTTCGTAATAAACATGAAAATTATTTAATATACTTATATGATATCGAACTATCGAGGTAAAACCGAGCGAGCCAATACTGACTCAAGATCAGCTCACTAGTAGAAAACATGGCTTTGGTCACGGGGCAATATTCACATTAGTCCCGGTTCAGTCACGAACCGAGACTAATGTGAGCATTGGTCCCGGTTCGTGCGGCTAAGGCTTTAGTCCCGGTTCACCTGAGCCCTTTAGTCCCAGTTTGAGACACGAACCGAGACTAAGGGTGCGATGCCCTTTAGTCCCGGTTTGTGTCTCAAACCGGGACTAATGATTAGACCTTTAGTCCCGGTTTGAGACACGAACCGGGACTAAAGGGTGCGATGCCCTTTAGTCCCGGTTTGTGTCTCAAACCGGGACTAAAGGTCCCATTTTCAAACTCTACCCCCCCGGTGGATCGCCTTTTTTGTTTTGAAAAAATCAAAAGAAAATGATAAAAGCTTCAAAAAATAAAATCCTTAGAGAGGTAGTTATATTACTACATCTACTAGTTAGGAAAAATTTAAAAACTTAATTTGGACATGTTTTGCAAAAAATGTAGCGAAAATGTAAAACGGCTATAACTTTTGCATACGATGTCGGAAAAAACGTATAATATATCAAAA
>NW_024118631.1:0-24250 GCF_003073215.2 Triticum urartu
CTAGGGCCGGCCGCACCCCCCCTTTGCTCCTTTATATACGGAGGCAGGGGGCACCTCTAGACACACAAGTTGATCCTCGTTATCGTTTTCTTAGCCGTGTGCGGTTCCCCCTTCCACCATACTCCTCGATAATATTGTTGTGGTGCTTAGACGAAGCCCTGCAAGGGTAGAACATCAAGATCATCACCACGCCGTCGTGCTGACGGAACTCTTCCCCGACACTTTGCTAGATCGAAGTCCGGGGATCGTCATCGAGCTGAACGTGTGCTAAAACTCGGAGGTGCCGTAGTTTCGGTGCTTGATCGGTCGGGCCGTGAAGATGTACGACTACATCAACCGTGTTGTCATAACGCTTCCACTGTCGGTCTACGAGGGTACGTAGACTACACTCTCCCCTCTTGTTGCTATGCATCACCATGATCTTGCATGTGCGTAGGAATTTTTTTTTGAAATTACTACGTTCCCCAAGAGTAATCCCCTACTTGAACATGGTGCTTTATGCCACATATTATGATCCAATGATGTGTTTCCATCCTAAGATGTTTTGAGTAGATTTCTTTTTTCTTTGGGTTGATTGATGATCTAGATTGGTTTGAGTTGTATGTTTTATTTTGGTGCTGTCCTATGGTGCTTTCCGTGCCACGCACACGTGAAGGATTCCCGCTATAGGGTGTTGCAATACGTTCATGATTTACTTATAGTGGGTCGCTAGAGTGACAGAAGCTTAAACCCGAGTAAGGGGGTTGTTGCGTATGGGATAAAGTGGAGTTGATACTTAAATGATATGGTTGGGTTTTACCTTAATGATCTTTAGTAGTTGCAGATGCTTGCTAGAGTTCCAATCATAAGTTCATATTATCCAAGTAAAGAAAGTATGTTAGCTTATGCCTCTCCCTCATATAAAGTTGCAATAATGATCACCGATCTTGTTAACAATTGCCTAGGATAATTTCGCACACAGATCCATTATTATTCCACACTCGCTATTTATAATATATAGTAATATATTCTAACTTTATGTTAACATCACCTATTTTTATATTTTAATTCTCTGATTTCATGCAAAGCTATCCTCTTCATACCCACAATGTAGTTTTATTTCACGTTTCTAGATGGAAGCAAACGTTCGGTGTACATAGAGTTGTATCAGTAGCAGATAGGACTTGAGAAAATATTGATCTTACCTTTAGCTCCTTGTGGGTTCGACACTCCATACTTATCACTTCCACCTTTGGAAATTGCTACGCTGACTCCTTGCACTCGGGGATTAGCAAGCTCTTTTCTGGCGTCGTTGCTAGGGAGCAATAGCGTGGGGTTGATATCCTCGTGTGTGGTTGTTTGCTTTCTTCACTAAGTAGATTTTTCTTTCCCTTTTGTTTTTGTTTTATTTAGTTGTGGGTGAAACAAAAATAATTAAAAATACAAAAAAAATACTTGCCTTTTATGCCTAAAACCTTTTTCAAAAAGAGAAGTGATTGGAAGGTTATGCATTGGACAAGTGAGGGTCGACCTTGAACACTTGTGTTCATGCTCATGGAAACAATGTAGAAGTTTTGATGGAAGTTTCTCAAAAATAATTATACCCTTGTATATATCCATTGTATTATAAAAATAATGTGCCAATGTTTGGCTTTAGAATGTTTAAATTGCTTGTTTGGTGTGTGCAGCAGAAAAAACAGAAACTTTCGTTGTAGTGACTAAATTTACATTTTTAATTGGAGCGTGATAAAATCAATACTCCTATGCAAATTTTTTATTTTGTCCTAATTTTTCATAATTTTTGGAGTTACAAAGGTATATGAAATTTCCAAATTGCTACAGATTGTCCTATTTTTGACAGATTTTTTTTCTATGTGGTGTTCACTTATTTTGATGAATATATGCGTTGTATAGGGGGGGTATGAACCATGATGAAGTTGGAATACAGTAGATATAATGCTAATATGAAATTGGAATGAGTTTACAATAGTACCTAAAAGTAGTGATTTACTTTATTATACTAACGGGTCTCACAAGGCTTTTTGTTAAGTCTTGTGTGGATGAAGTGTTCGAGGATCGAGGAGTTATAGATATGAGAAGAATAAGGAGAGTCAAGAGTTCAATCTTGGGGATTCCCAAGGCACCCCAAGTAAATATTTCAAGGATACTCAAGCATCTAAGCTTGGGGATGCCCAGGTTGGCATCCCATCTTTATTCCTCAACAATTATAGGTATACCTTGGTTTTTGTTTTTTTCACATGATATCTGTCTTTTGAGTTTATTTTTACTTTCTTTTCCTTTATGCACCATGCTAGTATGAGATAGTCCTTCATTGATTTATAGAATGCTTCATGTGCTTCACTTAAATCTTTTGAGTATGGCTTTATAGAATGCTTCATGTGCTTCACTTAAATCTTTTGAGTATGGCTTTATAGAATGCTTCATGTGCTTCACTTATATATTTTGAGCTTGTATATTTTTCAATCTATATTAATTGCAGAATGCTCTATGAACTTCACTTATATCTTTTAGAATATAAATAAGACTATCATCAAAATTGGGATTGGAAGAGTATCATTAAAATACCATGCCTAGCTAAAAAGGCATTAAAGAAAAGCGCTTGTTGGAGACAACCCAATATTTACCCCTACTATTTTTGTGTGTTCTCATGATTATGCTACTGTAGTAATCATGTTTTATAGCTTTTGTTTCAATAAAGTGCCAAGTAAGACCTTCGGGATGATCTATGGTGGTACTTGATTTGATCTTGCTGAAAAATAGAAACGTTTGTGCTCATTGCCAGAATTTTAAAAAATCACAGAAGCGTGCTTTTGATCTAAATTTTTTACACAAGATTGATATACAAATTGCCTAGGTTGTCCAAATTTTTTAGAATTTGTGGAGTAGCAGAAGTGTGGTTGTTGTTCAGATCACTACAGACTGTTCTGTTTCTGACAGATTCTGTCTTCAATACATAGTTTGCTTATTTTCTAGTTTCTACGGCTTATATTGCTCAATATAAATTGTAGAAATGATATGGTACAGTAGGCATTGTGGGAGGACAATTATGAATCTTATCTTGACAGTACCAAAGTGAATGATTTGTCTTTATCACACTAACCCATCTCACGAAGTTCCGTTAAGTTTTGTGTGATTGAAGTTTTCAAGTTTTGAGTGAGATGCCGATATGAGGAGAATAAGGAGTGGAAAGACCCTAAGCTTGGGGATGCCCAAGGCACCCCAAGGTAATATTCTAGGAAGACTCAAGCGCCTAAGCTTGGGGGTGCCCCGGAAGGCATCCCCTCTTTCGTCTTCAAAACCATCGTTATACCTTACTCGGAGCTATATTTTTATTCGTCACATGATATGTGTTTTACTTGTAGCATATTTTCATTTTACTTGCTGTTTGAATAAAATCATCGGATCTGAAATCTTAAATGAGAGGGAGTCCTCCCATGGCTAGTTAATTATTTAACTACTCATTGATCTTCACTTATATCCTTTTGAAGTAGTTTGTCATTTACTCTTGTGCTTCACTTATATTCTATGAGTAAATGGTTGAATGAATTGAATATCATAAATCTGAAATTATATATGTTTAATATGCTTATCCCATGGGGAGTAATTAATGTCTTCACATATAAGAAGTATAGGTCGTAAAATTTATTGAAAGTTAGCAAACACAACATTGGTCACTTGAACAATTCATGAAAGAATATTGAAGGAAGAGAGATTTCACATATAAATATACTATCTTGGACATCTTATATGATTGTGAGCCCCATTAATTATTTTCAAACTTGAGACTATTAGTTGAAGTTGGACAAGGAAGACAACGTAATGAGTTATGTTTGGGTATTTTTGTATAGAAGTTATATTGTTATGTATCCTCTAACATGTGGTGCTTGCTTAGGATCTTTTGCTAGCCAAAATTTTGTACTAAGTACATATACTAGTGCATCCAAAACCCTTAAACCCCGTTTCATGCCATGACTATCCACCTTATCTACCTATGGATTGAATAAGATCATTCAAGTAAGTTGTCATTGGTGCAAAAAGCAATAAAAATTGCTCCTAAATATGTATGATCTTTTATTGTAAGGGAAAATAAGCGTTGTACGAACTTGTGATGTAAAGAAATAAAAGCGACAGACTGCATAATAAAGGTTGCCATCACAAAGGGCAATACAACGTGACGTTCCTTTGCATTAAGGGTTTGCACACCCAAAATTAAAAAGCACATGACAACCTCTGCTTCCCTCTGCGAAGGGCCTATCTTTTACTTTCATGTATTTACTTTTATTCAAGAGTAAGTAGTATTCCTTCTTATTTCAACCTCAATTATTCTTTAGTTGGCAAGCATGATGTGCTGGGGAAAGATCCAAGCATATATTTCCATTCAAATATACTTGATCATGAATTATTATTATTGATAATTATCTGTATGATAAATAAGTTGGGAGGGGAAACAATAAGCCCCTATCTTTCTCTGTGTTCAATGGATGATATTTATTCTAAAAATAAGCTTTGAGTGTTAGCAATCATGGAAGACTATATGATAGTTGAGTATGTGGAATTTGCTAAATCAAAGCTCTTACATAGACCCTTCCTAAAAATAAGATGAATTGCAATTGTTTGGTGACTGAAAACGTAGTTTGTTAGTTTTCAAGAAACTTTATGGTCTATAATTTAACATGTGAACAACTTGTTACTTGATCATGAGAAGTTTTATTGAGACGAGCTACTGTTTATGATATATAATGATGCTAGAAAAAGTGTTTGGAACTATCATTGATCAAATGTATGGACTATACTAGCAGTCACACTTCATAAATTATTTATTTTATCATTTACCTACTTGAGGACGAGCAGGAATTAAGCTTGGGGATGTTGATACATCTCCAATGTATCTATAATTTATGAAGTATTCATGCCATGTTTACAACAATTTTATATGGTTTTGGTATGATTTGATTAGAACTAACCAAGACTGACGCTGTTTTCAGCAGAACAACCGTGGTGTCGTTTTTTGTGCAGAAATAAAAGTTCTCAGAATAGGCTGAAAAATTACGGTGATTTTTTATGGACCAAAAGAGACCCACGAGGCATCGGAGTTGGGACAGAAGAGTCCCAAGGCGATGGAAAGGTAGGGGGCGCACCCTACCCCCCCCCCCTCCCGGGGAGGGTGCTCATGTCTTGCCACTGCCTCATGGACCCCTTTGACGTGAGACCGATGTAAAAAGTACTATAAATACCACCCCCCCCCCCAAAGAAACCTAGATCAGAAGTTCCGCCGTCGCAAGCCTCTGTAGCCACGAGAAACCAATCTAGGCCCTCTCTGGCACCCTGCCGGAGGGGGCCATCATCATCATGGAGGCCAAGGACCAGAGGGAGAACTTCTCCCCATCTAGGGGGGAGGCCATGGAGGAGGAAGCAAAAGGGGGAGACTCTCTCCCCCTCCCTCTCGGTAGCGCTAGAGTGCCATGGGGGAACCATCACTACGGTGATCATCTTCATCAACATCACCATCTTCATCACCTTCCTCATCTCTTTTACGCGGTCCACTCTCCCGCACCCCGCTTTAATCCCCTACTTGAACATGGTTCTTTATGCCAAATATTATGATCCAATGATGTGTTGCCATCCTAAGTTGTTTTGAGTAGATTTCTTTTGTCTTTGGGTTGATTGATGATCTAGATTGGTTTGAGTTGTATGTTTTATTTTGGTGTTGTCCTATGGTGCTTTCCGTGTTGCGCACACATGAAGGATTCCCGTTGTAGGGTGTTGCAATACGTTCATGATTCACTTATAGTAGGTTACTAGAGTGACGGAAGCTTAAACCCGAGTAAGGGGGTTGTTGCGTATGGGATAAAGGGGACTAGATACTTTAATGATATGGTTGGGTTTTACCTTAATGATCTTTAGTAGTTGCGGATGCTTGCTAGAGTTCCAATCATAAGTGCATATGATCCAAGTAGAGAAAGTATGTTAGCTTATGCCTCTCCCTCATATAAAATTGCAATAATGATCACTGATCTTGTTAACAATTGCCTAGGATAATTTCGCACACCGATCCATCATTATTCCACACTCGCTATTTATAATATATAGTAATATATTCTAGCTTTATGTTAACAGCACCTATTTTTACATTTTAGTTCCCCGATATCATGCAAAGTTGTCCTCTTCATACCCACAACGTAGTTTTATTTCTCGTTTCTAGATGGAATCAAACGTTCGGTGTACGTAGAGTCGCATCAATGGCACATAGGACTTGAGATAATATTGATCTTACCTTTAGCTCCTTGTGGGTTCAACACTCCATACTTATCACTTCTACCTCTGGAAATTGCTATGATGATTCCTTGCACTTGGGGATGATCACACGACATTGTCCATTGCGTTGCTGGGGAGTGCCTCTGCCTCGATGGGTCGTAGCGCCTTCTCGTTTTCCTCATTGAGGAGGTTGATGGCAGAGGCGGTGCGTTGGTGGGTTGGCATGCTTGGAAAAGGTGGATGTGCTATAGGTTGCGCTTGTTGCCTCCATCTATCGCACGCTGCTTAGGTTTATGCGCAATATCGCTGGGTGGAGGCAGGAAACCGATGAGGAAATGGCGGGAAACGGTGGCGTGTTCATAAAATGCCATAAATTAATGGAAACTTAGCATAGAAGGAACGTCGAGCTAGCACGACGCGTGTGGGCACATTGCTCGCCCAAGGCTATGATCCATATACTTGTGTGCCCAATAGAGCACACTATTCAGAGTAAGAATATTGTTCCATTTATCCTAGTAGAGCAATGGCGGCAAGCGTCACAAGAAGTAGATGATGATCACATGATTGTTTATACTAGTTAATTATGCATGTAATACTTTACTTTGGTGTGTGGAAATGTCATGTGTGTACTAGATACCTATGTAATTGGATGTTTGCCGCGTATCACACACATCTTGCGTATGTGAAATGTTTCTATTCTCTTGGCTCAACACAAACAGTTTATCAGAATGAACTGTATGCCCTCCATTGCACACACCTTGATCTGGCTGAAACATTTATGTTGTGTTGTATAATCAAAAACAGTTCATCCGAGTGAACCATATGTCGTATATCGCACACACCTTGATCTGGATGAACGTTTCTTTTGTGTTGCCTAATCACAAATAGTTCATTCGAGTGAACGGTATGCCTATATCGCACACACCTTCATCTGGCTGTTCATTTCTATTGTTCCGCCTCGTCACAAACAGATTATCCGAGTGAACTCTATGTGGTATATCGCACACGCCTTCATCTGGCTGCCCATTTCTGTTGTTCTGCCTCATCACAAACAGTTCATTGAACTGAATCGTATGCCCCTCATCGCACACTCAACTAAAATATAAACCGTGATTGATGTATCCTTCATCACAAACATTTTGCATCTTTTTTTACTGTTATTTTTACATCATCATTTGCGATAAATGCATCACACACAGTTTCGTAGAAGGGTCTGTAATCGTAGTGTCGCGTTAGCAGTATCCTGCACTAGTGGCATTTCTTTAAAACATAACCACCGCTGTGCTCAAAAAGATATAAGTGAAGCACTAGAGAAACTGCCTAGCTCAAAAAATTTAAGTGAAGAACATAGAGTATTCTAGCAAAGTACGATATGCATATGGTTCTCTCAAACAAGTGTGTTCAGCAAGGATGATTGTGACAAATTAAAAAGCAAACAAATCAAAGACTCATATAATACAATACGCTCCAAGCAAAACTCATGATATGTGATGAATAAAAATATAGCTCCAAGTAAAATTACCGATGGTCATTAGAAGTAAGAGGGGATGCCTTTCAGGGCATCCCCAAGCTTAGTTGCTTGGGAGCCCTTGAATATTACCTTGGGGTGCTTCGCGCATCCCCAAGCTAAGGCTCTTGCCACTCCTTATTCCTTCATCCATCATGATCACACCCAAAACTTGGAAACTTCAATCACACAAAACTTAATAAAACCTCCGTGAGATCCGTTAGTATAATAAAGCAGATCACCTCTTTATGTACTATTACAAACCCATTCCTATATTTTTATTGCATTATAACTACTGTATTCTAACTTTACCATGGCTTATACCCCCCGATACAATCCATAGATTCATCAAATTAAGCACACAGTGCAACGAAAACAGAATCTGTCAAAAACAAAACAGTATGTAGTAATCTGAACATTGACCATACTTCTGTAACTTCAAAGGTTCTGAAAAATAGGACAGCGTGGGCAATTTGTATATAAATCATGTGTAAAAATCAGAATTTTATCACGCTCCAGCAGAGCACATTAATTCTTCTATTAGGCGCAGAAGTTTCTGTTAATGCACAGAATCAAAGCAACTATCACCCAAATCATCCCAAAGGGTTTACTTGGCACAAGCACTAATTGAAACACTAAAACACAATCATAACAGTAACATAATTGTGTATTTATTGAAAAATAGCAAGGAAAACAAAAAATATAAGATAACTATTATGTTGCCTCCCAACTAGCACTATTGTTTTACGCCTCTAGCTAGGCATAATGCATAGTTTCAAGTGTTGTTATCTTTGGTTTTGATAGCCTTTGTGGGGGTTTTCTCAAACCCGGGAGGTTCTTTACGCTTCCCGTTATTATCAGGGAATGTAGCCATTTTAAGGTCTAGAATATTCAACCGCTTATTACAAAGAGTAATCAAAGTGTTCATGCGATTGAGGTTTCCACTAATATTTTTGAGAGGTTTGTTAGACTTTTGCATCTCAACCAAATTTTTCTGCATATCTCCTAATTTGTCTAATAGTTGAATCCCCTCTTGACTAAGAGAAAATCCTTTTGTGGTGGTGGAACCCCCAATATTACCTCTATTATTTCATAGGCGGTATTGGCATCACAATTAATAAAATTCCCTTTTGCGGCAAAATCCAAAAGTTGTCTATGGTGCATAGCTAAACCTATATAGAAATTGCGAAGCCAAATTTTTAAATCCCCTTTTACGGAACAAACACGGTAAGATTCCATTAATCTGTACCAAGCATCCTTAAGATTTTCTCCCTGTTTCTGTTTGAAGTAAAGAACTTCAAAATCCGGTGACAAAGGAAGGATAATTATGCTAGTCATGATGACAAGGTAGAACAACCAAGTAAAAAGTCAAAAGGAAAATATTTTTATATTTTTATAAAAACATTTTATAAGTGGGGGAGATGAAAACGAGAGGCAAATGGAAAATAATGTAAATGCAAGGAGATGAAAGTTTATGCGTAGGTACTTGATAGTTATTGGTGATGTCTCCCCGGCAACGACGCCAGAAATTCTTCCTGCTACTTGTAGCTGTGTTGGGATTTCCTTGAAGAGGAGAGGATGATGTAGTACAGTAGAGATAAGTATTTCCCTTAGTTATGAAACCAAGGTTATCAATCCAGTAGGAGAACCAAGCAACGACTAGTAAACAACGCCTGCACACAAACAACAAATACTTGCAACCCAATGCGTAGAGGGGTTGTCAATCCCTCAACGGTTATGAGCAAGATTAAACAGTATAGTTTTTGATAGATAGATCGAAAAAAATATAAAATAAAATTGCAGCAAGGTATTTTTGGTTTTAATATATGATAAAAGATAGACCCCGGGGCCATAGTTTTCACTAGAGGCTTCTCTCTTGAAAATAGCATACAGTGGGTAAACAAATTATTGTTGCGCAATTGATAGAAAAGAAAACAACTATGATGATATACAAGGCAATGATCTTATATAAGAATCACGTCTGAGACAAGTAGACCGAAACGATTCTGCATCTACAACTATTACTCCACACATCGACCACTATCTAGCATGCATCTAGTGTATTAAGTTCATGGGAAAATGGAGTAACACCTTAAGCAAGATGACATGATGTAGACAGGATAAACTCACATATTAATAAACCCCATGTTTTTGCCCTTAATAGCAATGATAAATACATGTCATGTCCCTTTCTGTCACTTGGATTGAGTATCGCAAGATCGAACCCATTACAAAATACCTCATCCCATGGCAAGATAAATCAATCTAGTTGGTCAAACCAAACAAATATGTGACGCCCCCGATTCAATCGTACACTAATCATAAACGCAAATGTGTATGATCAAGATCAGGGACTCACGGGAAGATGTCACAACACAACTCTAGACACAAATTAAAATAATAAAAACTTTATATTACAAGCCAAGGACCTCGAGGGCTCGAATACAACAGCTCGAATACAAACGAGTCAGCGGAAGCAATCATATCTGAGTACAGACATAAGTTAAACAAGTTTTCCTTAAGAAGACTAGCAGAAACATCTACGATGATTGAAAAGGCAAGGCCTCCTGCCTGGGAGCCTCCTAACTACTCCTGATCGTCGGCGGCCTCCACATAGTAGTAAGCACCCTCGTCGTAGTAGTAGTTGTCGTCGATGGTGGCGTCTGGCTCCTGGGCTCCACCATCTGGTTGTGACATCCGGAAAGAATGGAAAAAAGGGGAAAATAGGGAGCAAAGCAACCGTGATTACTCATCCAAAGTACTCGCAAGCAAGGATCTACACTACATATGCATCAGTGTCAATGAAGAGGGTAGTATATATGGACTGAACTGCAGAATGCTAGAAGAGAAGGGGGAAAGCCTAGCCAACCGAAGACTAGCATCTTCAAGCAGCTCCAAGCATATTGCAGCATTTAGAAGAGTATAGAATAGCAATTTATATTTAGCAAACATGTTATAACATTAGCGCCCAGAGATCCTTTCTCGACTCCCAGCGAGAAAGCAATCTCGGAGCCATCATATCCATTTCTCATGTCTCTGCATCCAGTTCTAGTTGTATCGATCAGGATACAACTCCGAGCATCCGTTACCGTGGACAAGGCTATTCGAATAGCTCAATATTCCCTGCAAGGGTGCACCAACTTACCCAACATGCTTGATCAACTCCGACCGGCCGATCAACACGCCGCAGCCCTACGTAGGCTCACTAGAGAGGCTAGCATGCCGGTCTACATCCTAAGCGCGCAGGGGTCTTGGGCCCATCGCCCTTTGCACTCCTGCATGTTGCGAGCGTGGCCGGTGAGCAAACCTAGCTACCTCCTTAATAAAGGCAGGTGCTTACGCAGTCCAACCCGGTGTGTGCCGCTCCATTGCTGACGTGCATTGAGCTTTCGGCTGATACATACGATGCAGAGTGGCCATAGTTATTCCCACGTGGTGGTTAGTGCAAAAAGGCCAGTGGCCTACTCAGATCAAATATCCAAACCGTTAGTGTCTTGGTAGTGTGTCGTAATGAGCAGAGACACGATCATGTGACCCCGTCGCCTCGTCTCACGGACTTGTGGCAAGGGCTAAGAATGCCCGGCCACGCCGCGTGGAAAACTTGCGGGTATCCTCCAGATCAACCCGACTTCACATCACTCGCGGGTACCCTGATCCGATGCCATCATGGTTCTGTGGTAAATCAAAGTAACCGTGTGTCTGAAACAGCATGGGGGGAACCTGAGGAATCACCCTCGGTGGACTCTCACTCGATGTAACCATCAAGGTGGACTTGGAGGAATCACCCTCGTTGGTCCACACTTGAGGGGTTGCACGACAGAGTCGTTATTGGGAGTGGTGAAGGAGAAATCACCCTCGATGATCACGACCGAATAGCTACACAACAGGGTTAACATCAGAAGTGATGACGAGGTATCACCCTTGGCACTTGATAATAACTCTGCAAAGTCATACAACTAAGGGGGATGATGTGCGGTGTCGGGGCCTGGACGTCGATCACGTTGATCGAGTCATCGAACATAAATTGGGGCAACTGGGACAAGGTGGGGTCACTGATGGATCTCTAACCAACCTATACTAAGTAGTTTAGAATAAGCAGGTAAGGTATGAAAGCAGGTAACAAAAATAGGGTATGCATTAGAGTAGAATCATACAAAAAGCAGTAGCAATTCTAATGCAAGCATAAGAGAGAAGGGAATGGGCGATATCGGAATGATCAATGGGGGGTTTGCTTGCCTGGAAGCTCTGCAGACATATACGAACCCTCGAAGGTGAAGTAGTCGATCGTCGGATCAACAGCGGTCGGGGTCTACCGAAAAGAAGTAACGGAGAGGAAACACAATAAATAATAGAGCAATCAAATCATCACAAAGCACAACAAGGCAATACGCGGTGTTAGGAGTGACCCAACATAGTACTACACGATACTAGCAAAGGGGGAAAACACTCGGGAATGCTTTTTCAAAGTTTGGCATTTTTGGACAAATGAACTGGAGGGGGCGGTTGCAGGTTCGCTATGCTAGGGACGAGTGGCAGACGAACAGACTGCATATTCGGATTCGTCTCGTCTTTCTGAGCAACTTTCATACATAAATTATTTCCATCCGAGTTGTAGATTATTTTCTATGATTTATAAAAGTTTAAAACAAGTTCTGAAATTATTATATTTAGTTTAGTCCGAATTGACCAAGTCAATTTGACTAGTCAAAAGGGGATGTGTGGCCCATGTGTCTTAGACTATTTACCTAAACAAATAAATAAATCTAACTTATTTTAATGAAGTCTTACATGTCATCTATTACTAGACTAAGCACTAATTAATACTCCCTTCGTTCCAAATTACTCATCGCAGAAATGGATGTATCTAGAACTAAAATACATCTAGATACATCCATACTTGTGACAAGTAATTCAGAACGGGGGGAGTACTAGCTACACCTAGTAGTACTAATCTAAGTAGTACTAATGTAAGCAAGGACCGGCTACACACTCACGCGCACACACTACACATACACTCAGGCAGACACATAGCACACAGACTCAGGTGCACACACATAGCACGCACACACTAGCACGGGCACTCGGCCATGGCCAGCCACAAGCAGCAGTGTAGCGGCAAGGCAGAGCAGTAGTAGCTAGTGCAGCAGTTGACAGTGGAGCAGCTACAAGCAGCAACAGGGGGAGACAACAGCAATAGCAACTTGAGCAGCAGTAGTGGAAGCAAGGGCAGCACGCAGCGGCAAGCATCAGCAGGCGGTGGGCAGCAGCAAACAGCATCGTCTATGGGCAGCAAGGGGCGCGCGTAGAACGAGGGCAGATGGCGGGCGCGCCTGCGTGTGGTCGCGGGTGTTAGAAGGAAGAGAGATGGATTGGTGGAATAGTTCATTGTATTGCTTGAGGCTCATGGGCATATGTATAGGAGTACATGGTCATCTTGGAGTACAAGGAAAGGCAGAAATATCCTAGTCTATCCTATGTTTCCAATCTAACAATGATACTCAACATCCCCCCGCAGTCACAACGGTAGTGATGCAGACGGTGAGACTGGAGAAGACGAAGGCAAGCCGACGGACACCCCCCATAGTCGTAATGGTCGACGCATCGCTGGAAGTCATGGCTGGAGTGAAAACCAACGAGGTTGCTCAAGCAAGGTGGTAGCCCTTTGTGCCGTTTGTCGAGGTAGCCGGGAGCGTAGGTGGTGTAGCCGTGGTCGAGGTTGCCGTGCGAAGACGCCGTGGTCGATGTCGAGTCAGGGTAGCCGGGATCGAGGAAGTCGCCGTGGAGCTGCGGGCGCATGGGGGCGCCGAGTTAGCATGGGCGCAGTGATGTCAAAGTAGTGGTGCGCCGGGAAGAAGATGTTGTTGACGACGCGCCACGGCGGGTTTGCCAAGCCCGGGGATACATCGTGGACGAAGGAACGCATCGGTGCTGCCAGCATCGGGCATGCATAGACGGACGAAGACGAAGTTGACGAAGCGCCGCAGCAGGCTTGCCAGGCCCGAGGACACGTCGTGGACGAAGGCACGCATTGGTGTTGCCAGCACCGGGCATGCGTAGACTGAGACCTGCACGAGCTGTACGCCATGTCAGAGAATTCGAAGAGGCCAGCAGAGAAGGACTCGATGACGGTTGCAGCGCCAATCGTCGTGGGGCCGATGTCGCCCGTGGTTGTCGGAGTAGATAAAGTGGTCGGGGTAGATGACGACGACGCTAGCGATGGGCTGGTGCTGGAGGAAGACGAACGGGGTGGACGGGCGGCTGCAGCGGCTACGGGGGTAGCGGCGGCGGCCGAAGAAGAGCGGCGGCGGTGGCCTGATGGCGGCGGCTAGGTTAGGAGCGCAGGGTGATGCTCGAAGGAGGCGAAGAACCCGATAGCATGACAAAGACCGGCGCGGACGGTGGCATTCCCGCGCCAGGGGGGGCGCATACCACGTGAAGTCAATGCGCAGGGACGGCGGAGTGGACTGTGTGAAGTGGCGCTACGGCCAAAACGGGCAGTGCAGCAGCGGCGGGCAGGTCAGAGCGACGGCGGGAAGACTGAGGGAATCCTGGACTAAGGGGTCCTCGGGCGTCCGACCTATTATCCATGGGCCGGACGGATGGGCTGTGAAGACATGAAGGCCGAAGACTGTACCTGTGTCCGGATTGGACTCTCCTTGGCATGGAAGGCAAGCTTGGCGACCGACTATGAAGATTCTTTCTTATGTAACCGACTCTATGTAACCCTAGATCCCCCCCGGTGTCTATATAAACTAGAGGGGTTAGTCCGGAAAAGATATACTCATTACCATAGTCATACAGGCTAGGCTTCTAGAGTTTAGCCATTATGATCTCGTGGTAGATCAACTCTTGTAAACACTCATATTCATCAAGATCAATCAAGCAGGACCTAGGGTATTACCTCCATAGAGAGGGCCTGAACCCGGGTAAACATCGTGTCCCCCGTCTCCTGTTACCATCGATCCTAGACGCACAGTTCGGGACCCCCTACCCGAGATCCACCGGTTTTGACACCAACATTGGTGCTATCATTGAGAGTTCCACTATGCCATCGACGAAAGGCTTGATGGCTCGCCTTGTCCTTAAAGACAACATCACCTTCGGGGGAGCTCTAGCCCCAGGCCAAACCCTCCGGCTGGGCGGCTTTACTATGATCGCCCGTTCGGCCGTTGAGCCGACGATGACCTCTCGGGCCATCGAAAACCCCCTTCGCATCAACTCTGAGCACTCCAAGCGGATGGCTCTGACGGAGTTCTCGTCTTTGAACAAACTCCTAGATCACATTGCCGCTTTGGGAATCGCCACAGACTACGATCGGATCAGGCCTAAAACCGATCAAGGAGAAATCGAGACCCCACCGGTCACCCACCAGATTGCGGTGGTCGTGGAGCAGGACGGTGATTCTTCTTGTATGTCGAAGACGGACTATGTTCGGATCATCGTTCAGGAATAGTCGGATACTCACCCGCGAAAGGATGCGACCAGCCCTCCGAACATAGCATCGGACGACGGTCCTAAACAATCAGAAGATATTCCGGAACCCGGACTGTTAAGCCTGGAAGGTCGTCAGACTCCGGATAATCGGTCAGGTCGGGGTTCGGATTTAATTCCACCCACCCACCCGGACATAGACGCTCTCTTGAGCACAAAACAACAGTCTCAAGAAACGGTCCGCCACTTCTGGGCCAGATTCCTCCTTGTCAAGGCAAGGTAAAAGATTGTAGTGACGAGGACGCAATATCAGTGTTCTGCAACAATTGCGCAGACGAAGGAATCCTCAACACCATCAATCGCTGCTGCATACTGAAATTCGCTGACTTAGCAACCATTGTACAAAAGTACAGCGCGATGGAAAGCGCCTGGAAAACTCAGGTAGCTCGCTTGGAACCGTTGATCCCAGCTCAATTCCCCCTACAGGCGAAAAGGACGCACCCTCCCGCCACGCCCAGTCCAGCAGTCAAGAAACACAAAACCGCTATGCAGCACGGCACCATTCTGGAGGAGTGGCTCGATGGCCCATGCAAAATACATACAACACCAGATACAATGGCAACCCACAGCCTTAGAGCATGTTGGATACTACAACAGGTAGCCAAGAGCGCCGAGGACATCCTTATCAAGGACGACCCAGAACGGCATCCCCCAGAAGACGATAAGTCAAGAGTATTGACGGTGTTTGAGACACTCGCTTCAAACAAGAAGCCCAAAAGGGCACTTCGTGAGCTCGCCGAAGTCTGCCAAATTGCTACAATAAACCCCTGGAATGACACGGCTATAACATTCAACGCCGGTGACGAACCAAAGTACAGAATAGTACGAACACCAGCCGCATTAGTCCTCAGTCATATCGTGGACGGGTTTCAACTTACCAAGGTCCTCATGGACGGCGGCAGCGGACTAAACCTCATTTATGAGGACACACTCCATAAAATGGAAACAGACAGGAGCCGCATCAAGCAAAGTAACACAACCTTCCGAGGAATTATTCCCAGTAGGGAGGCGCGATGCACGGGCAAGATCACACTTGACATAGTATTTTGCACGCCGGAGAACTACCGGTCTGAAGAAATAACTTTCCAAGTGGCCCCTTTCAGCAGCGGATATCACCCCATGTTGGGACGGGATGCTTTTACACTCTTCCAGGCCATACCCCATTACGGGTATATGAAGCTCAAAATGCCCGGACCAAACGGTATAATCACTCTCGTCAGTGATCCGGACATAGCACTCCGCGCTGAAAACAAAACCGCATCCCTGGGCCTGGAGGCGCTATCCGAAGCCCTCGCGGCTGAAGAATTAACCGCACTACGCTCCATGGTGGACAGGGACGACGTAATCCTCAACAAACGCCCTAAATCCACCTCCTTCAAACCAGCAGAAGAAATAGTCAAATTCCAGGTTCACCCAACGGACCCCAAGAAGACAGCATCTATCGGAGCTCAACTGAACCAAATAGTTGACACCGCACTACGAGAATTCCTGCGCGAAAACTGGGACATATTCGCCTGGCACCCTTCAGATATGCCAGGGATCCCACGCGAGCTGGCCGAACATAGCCTCAATATATTACAGGGGTTTAAACCGGTTAAGCAAACACTGCGGCGCTTTTCCGAGCCCAAGCGACAAGCCATGGGGGTGGAGCTGGCCAAACTCATCGAGGCTGGATTCATTAGAGAAATCAAACATCCGGACTGGCTGGCAAACCTGGTGATGGTATCAAAGAAGGACAAATCCTAGCGCCGGTGCGTCGATTTCAAATACCTCAACAAGGCTTGCCCCAAGGAAACCTTCCCCCTCCACCGCATTGATCAAATCATCGACGCCACGGCAAGACACGACTCACTATGTTTCCTCGATGCATATTCCGGATACCATCAAATCAAAATGAAGGAGTCCAATCAAGCAGCAACAACATTTATCACCCCATATGGGCCATTCTGCTTCAACACCATGCCCTTTGGGCTCAAGTACGCCGGCGCCACATACCAATGCATGATTCAAACATGCCTGGAGAAACAGATCAACAAAACAGTAGAATCTTACGTCGATGATGTCGTGATCAAAACTAGGCACGTCGAAACACTAATAGACGACTTACGTCTTACATTTGACAACCTCCAGGCATATGACATTAAGCTCAACCCGGAAAAGTGTGTCTTCGGCGTCCCCGCTGGATAATTGTTGGGCTTCATCGTTTCCAATAGAGGAATCGAAGCAAACCCAGCCAAAATCCGAGCTTTGTCACAATTGGCTAAGCCAACATACCTTAAACAAGTTCAAAAGCTTGTGGGTTGCGTAGCAGCTCTAAGCCACTTTATCTCCAGATTGGGAGAAAAGGCACTGCCACTCTATCGCCTTCTACGGCGAACCGACCACTTCGAGTGGACGGACGCGGCAACAGTCGGACTGGAGGAAATAAAAACCCTTCTTGCGAGCAATCCAATCCTGGCCGCACCAAACGCCGGCAAACCGATGTTATTATACATATCGGCAACACATCAGGTGGTGAGCGCCGTACTTGTCGTTGAACGAGAACAGGACGAATATAAATTCCCGCTCCAGAAGCCAGTATACTACGTATCTACTGTCCATACACCATGCAAATCCCGGTGCCCTCATTATCAAAAAATAGCATACACGGTCTTCATGGCATCCCAAAAGCTCCGTCACTACTTCCAAGAGTGTTCGATCACGGTGGCCTCCGAAGTACCACTCAATGACATTATAAACAACCGCGATGCTATGGGACGGATTGCCAAATGGGCCATTGAGCTCCTCCCATTTGACATTACATATAAACCACGTCGAGCTATCAAATCGCAAGTGCTGGCCGACTTCGTCGCTGAATGGACAGAGGCCGAACTCCCTAAAGAGTACGGCACATACTCCAATTGGGTCATGTACTTCAACGGCTCCAAAATGCTGGCAGGGTTAGGAGCGGGCGTCATTTTAACGTCCCCTACTGGAGATGTTGTCCACTATGTTCTCCAAATATTATACACAGACTCCAATAAGGCAGCCAAATACGAGGCCTTATTGCATGGTCTCCGGATGGCTGTCTCCATGGGCATACAACGCCTAGAAGTACGCGGGGACTCAAACCTTGCAATATCTCAAATAAATGGAGATTTCGACGCTAAAGATCCAAAGATGGCAGCATATCGTAACGCGGTCATAAAAATGTCGGCCCGGTTCGAGGGGCTCGAGTTCCATCACGTGGCTCGAGAAAGTAATCAAACGGCGGATGTTCTTGCTCATATCGGCGCTAAGCGCAACCCCGTCCCACCTAATATCTTCCTGGAAAGGCTCTTTAAGACATCCGTGGTGTGGCAGGGGGAAAACGGCAATACTAGTCCCGATCCAAACATAACCCTAGATCCCGGAAACACCAATGTCGTCGGGGGCTCAGCCACCGAAATAACACCGTCAGCGCATCTCATCATGGCAGTCATTTCCCCATGGACCGAACCCTTCCTGGCCTACCTTAACAGGAAAGAGCTTCCTGAGGACCAGAATGAGGCCCGCTGCATTGTCCGGCGTTCAAAGGCCTACAAGGTTCATGATGGAGAGCTTTACAAGAAAGGCGCCACCGGAGTCCTTCAACGATGTATATCCGAGGAAGAGGGGTGGTAGCTCTTGGCTGAAATTCATGCCGGACTCGGCGGTCACCATGCCGCAGGTCGGGCCCTTGTTAGCAAGGCCTTCCGTACAGGGTTTTATTGGACGTCGGCCCGAGCAGATGCACAAGACCTTGTCCAACGTTGTGTCGGATGCCAACTCTTTGCCAATCAAAGCCATATGCCCCCCACTGCCTTACAAACAATCCCCATCACTTGGCCTTTTGCGGTCTGGGGACTCGATATGGTTGGACCCCTTAAAGGGGAAGCCATAAGTAAAAATATCTGCTGGTTATGGTGGACAAATTCACTAAGTGGATAGAGGCTAAACCGGTCAAAACGGCTGAGTCCGGCCCGGTGATAGACTTCATATCCGGTGTTGTGCACCGTTATGGTGTCCCACACAACATCATCACTGACAATGGCTCCAATTTCACAGCCGACGAGGTAAAAACCTGGTGTACTAATATGGGTATTAAACTCGATTACGCCTCCATCTACCACCCACAAACCAACGGTCAAGTCGAACGAGCCAACGGTCTTATTATGAGCGGCATCAAGCCCAGACTAGTGTGGTCTTTAAAAGAATCAGACAAGCACTGGGTTGAGGAGCTCGACTCCGTACTCTGGGGATTGTGGACTACGCCCAACCGTACTACCGGATACACACCTTTCTTCATGGTGTATGGCACAGAGGCCGTATTGCCCTGCGATATTATTTACGACTCACCTCAAGTGCGTATGTACGAAGAGAGAGAAGACGAGCTTGATCGGCAGGACGGCCTAGATGCCCTGGAGGAGGAATGCAATGTCGCAAAAGCCCGTTAAGCATTTTACCAACAGCAGGCTCGAAGATATCAAAGCAGAGAAGTACGGGCCAAGACTTACAACATTGGCGAACTTGTTCTACGCCTACCGAAGAAGAAAAAGGACAAACTCAAGCCCAAATGGGAGGGTCCCTTCATAATTGACGAAGTTCTCACCGGAGGAGTGTACCGTCTTCGTAATGCATCAGATAATTGCCTCGAGCCGAACCCCTGGAACGCGGCCAGACTCCGAAGTTTCTATGCCTAGCGCCAAACCCCTTGTTCGTCTCCTCCTCCCCTGTAGTTTCCATTATTTTTTCTCTCTTTTCCGATTATTTTCTTCTTTCTTGCTTTAAAGCTTTGGTACGGCTAGACCGCACACCATTGACACATACATCTTTAAATATGTACGCCACTTGTACCTGGGGGCTTCTTGGATAGAGGTTCTTGCCATTCCTTGAGCATCACGCTCCTCACATATGAGTTTTTCCATATGTACCATTTCTTTGCCACTATATGCATCGATATGACTTAAGTTTTGGCCAAGCTGGGTTGCCTGGCTCCTGTGCTTATGCCCTACGTTCCCATTAGTTCGGCAAGGGCATAAAGGGAGCACCTCTACGATTGTTATTGTCGGGTCATCCGGATGTGTACCTTGTACTGGGTGAAGCCAAAATCTAGCGTTCTTAAGGGAATATTCGGTCGGTGAATTAAAGATGTTTTTTAAAAACTCACTCCATTCTGCACCCCAGAAGTTATACAAATTGTGGTGTTCGCATCACAATTCAGACATGCACATTAAATGTATGCACACCCAAGGAAAGGAACCCTTAACGGAACTATTCTCTCTGGAAGATGTTTCTTACGATATTAATGTAATATAACATAGCTAGCCGGATACAACTTGTCTGTTCAAGAAACTATGACCCCTATGCCTAGTTTTCCAAGCATACCCCGGCCTATTCGGCCGCGATGGTATTCGGAAACACTCTGCACCTTCGGGTCCGGAGGTTGAAGCGAAAAGGTCTGCCATGACAAATGATATACAATTCAGCTAGATGAGGAAAGTACACAGTCACTTGGCCTCGAACACCTCTTCCTCTACACCTTCCAACAGGCAGTCTAACTTACAATCCTATTGGGAATATTTGGCGGCCACCTCTACTTTGTCATATACTATACTAATGGGAATTTATTCCGCATTTGGCCCTAGCGGTCCGACACGAGCCATGTGATTAGGATCTAGCTTGGTATATCGCGTCTTCACCATGGCCTAGGCCTCTCGTGCACCCTCTTGGCAGGCAGATATCTTCCACAGCCGGATATGCCACCGCGCTCCCTTGAACAGCTCTACCAGCTTCTCCATGTTTCTTGGAGGGAAGTAGGATGGCCATGAAGCCTTGGCTACACTCCGCATCGCCTGCCGAGCTTGCTCGTGCAACTGCGACAGCCCTTGCAGAAGATCACTTGATGATCCGGACACTTCCTCTTTGGGGCGGTTCGTCAATACACCTGCAATTACAGCTATATCAGCTACCATTACCTCCAAACTTCTAGAAGATAAAAGAGGCCACGTACTGAATATGCCGCCTCGCAGTTTCTTGTTCTCCTTCACAGAGTCGGCTAGCTGCGCTCGCACATCTTTCAGTTCTTCGTCCAGTTTGGTGTTCGAATCCTGGAGTTTCTTTTTCTCTTGAACGACTTTTGTCAATACATGCTCGCCCACTGCTAGTAGCTTTTTGGCTCCGTGTTCTTCGCTTCGAGCGGCGTCCAGCTGCTCTCGTACTTGGTCTAATGACCCAACACAAAGATTAGAACCCAGATTCACACTATCGGTGTATCATTATGAATTTTTTGATAGAGGAAAATATTACCGGGAGATGCCTTGTATTTCTGTAGTTCGGCATTGGCAGCAAGCAGCTGACGCTAACACTTTTCTAGTTCCTGAGGTAGCTGTGTATTCTTCTCCGTAAGCACCTGGTTGTACATTGATCCTTACATCAGTTGTTTCAACTCCTTTAAGTCTCGGGGGCTACTGGCATATGGTTATCATAGTCAGACAAAGCGAATTTACCTGCACATCTTTCAAATGTTGCTTTGTGGCCCTGTTAATCCCATCTCGAGCAGCCCGGATGTATGCATCGGCTGAGCTGAAGGCGTTAAATGACTCTTCTGAAAAGCCAGGGTCTTGTAAAATGGACCGGCGGCACCGATGATTCATGGCACTCTCCACTTCCGAGTTAGTGACGGATACATCATCTGAGTCCTTAGCTGGAGGATAGTCCGGCGTCGCCCCTGCATCAGCCCCTGTCTTCACGGTAGGATTTGAATCCTGGCTGTGGGAAGTACGGCCGCTCGCACCTCCGGATATAGTCCGGTGCACCTTCCTCCTGACACATGGAAAACGGGAAGGTCACGGTTGGACGTGACTACTCAGGTGCAGGTTGGCGAATTCATATCTCTTCGATGAAGGCACGGCCGTGTCTTCATTTGCTTTCCTCTTGGGCCCGGCGCAGGAGCCGATCTCTTTGAAATCGCCGAACGTCTCCCCTATGAAGCACGATACAGTGCGGTGGGTGAGGCAGAATAAGAGCACTCTTTTAGAGAAGGTGTTTCTTAATTATTTACATGTGAAGCAGGAAGAAGGCCAGGGTAGTCGGCGGTGATGGCCACTTCTGTGCCGTCATAGCTTGTCTGGTAAAACACTCCCCCCGCAAGCACCACGAATATATCCGGATCCTCTTCAAACCCAGGATCTAGCTCCCGGTTGTGGATCTCCGGCTGTGGGGTAGGACTATGAAGTCCTTCGGTGACCTTCCGCCAGGGTTGTCATAACAAACAGACTTGAAATTTATCAAAAGTAATCCGAAAGGGGAATGAGTGGAATAGAGGGGTCGAAGCTTTCCCAACTGGGAGGATCATACATAGAATACCCATCTCTGCGCATAATGCGAAGAAACTCCTCTTCCTCCCCTTTAAACAGCTCGGCCAAAATTTTGGCCAGAGCGATGGGGGTATCCGGACCCTTTCAGCCATAGCGGGAGGCGTCATCCTCTCCATTGTAGTGCCACATGGGCAGCCCTCTGTATTGTAGTGGCTGAACCCCTCGCATTATGGAGGTCGCCATTACCCCGATTATTGTGAGTCCGGACTGAGCGAGCGTCCTTATCTTGCTCATAAGCTGGCAAACTTCTGCGTTGTCATCCTCTTCAAGACTCGGGGGACACAAACTGTGGCGTTTCTTCAGCGGAATGCTCGCAAATTCAGGAAGACCCTTTCGAACTGGGTCAGGAAGCGCGACGTCCTCAATATAGAACCATTCGGAAGGCCATTCTTCAGATGCCTTCCTTGGTGTGCCGGACAGATATCCAGTATCGGCGATACGCCATACTTCGGCTCCGCCCACTTCAAATATTGACCCCTCATGATTCCGCGGGACAAGGCAGACCAACTTCCTCCACAGCTCGAAATGAGCCTCGATACCCAGGAATAGTTCGCATAAAGCGACGTAACCCACAATGTGCAGAATGGAGGCAAGGGTGAAGTTGTGCAGCTGGAGACCATAGTATTCCAAAAGCCCTCGGAGAAACGGATGAATGGGAAACTCAACGCCCCTTAGCCGGTAAGGGACGAAACATACTTGCTCTCCCCCGGATAGATTGGGGAAGTCATGTGCCTGAATCTCACCATTGAAGGAATCTAGCCCCGCTCGAACAAAAACTAGATCTGCGGGGGGAAGAAATCCTTGCGTCTGTAGCTTCGTCAATTGACTGTGGGACACGGAATACCTCTCCCACTAGCCTTTCTCTGGGCCGGAACGGGTGGAGGAGCTGGGGTCACTAGCCATGCTGGAATTGTTTCTCCTAAGTAGTTTCCGGGGATTTCCTCTGTGTGGTGCCGAATGGATCTAGGATCCAATCTCTTTAATATGTTCTCTTCCTTGCATGGACGGGGTGTTATCTGCAAAAATACCTTGACCTTCCACCCTCGCTTGACACATGGGAGGCGAAGTTATTTAACGCACAGAAGCCGAGGGGAGCGACATTGAACCGATGGCCGAATACATCACTTGCAGATCATTAAAGGAGGAAACCTCCTTGCAATGTCGAAGACAATTTATGTGCCGAACACCTCGCTATTGAAGACTGGTTCGGGGGCTACCGAGGGAGTCCTGGACTAAGGGGTCCTCGGGCGTCCGGCCTGTTATCCATGGGTCGGACTGATGGGCTATGAAGACATGAAGGCTGAAGACTGTACTTGTGTCCGGATTGGACTCTCCTTGGCGTGGAAGGCAAGCTTGGCAATCGACTATGAAGATTCCTTCTTATGTAACCGACTCTATGTAACCCTAGATCCCCCCCGGTGTCTATATAAACCGGAGGGGTTAGTCCGGAAAGGATATACTCATTACCATAGTCATACAGGCTAGGCTTCTAGGGTTTAGCCATTACGATCTCATGGTAGATCAACTCTTGTAAACACTCATATTCATCAAGATCAATCAAGCAGGATGTAGGGTATTACCTCCATAGAGAGGGCCCGAACCTGGGTAAACATCGTGTCCC
>NW_024118632.1:0-10457 GCF_003073215.2 Triticum urartu
GGTACGTGGATATATATAGGAGGAAGAAGTACGTCGGTGGAGCAACTAGGGCCCACGAGGGTGGAGGGCGCGCCCAGGGGGGTAGGCGCACCCCCTGCCTCGTGCCTTGCTCCCTTATTTCTTGACAGCCACTCCAAGTCTCCTGGATCACGTTTGTTGAGAAAATCATGTTCCCCAAGGTTTCATTCTGTTTGGACTCCGTTTGATATTCCTTTTCTTCGAAACCCTAAAATAGGCAAAAAAATAGCAATTTGGGCTGGGCCTCCGGTTAGTAGGTTAGTCCCAAAAATGATATAAAAGTGTAAAATAAAGCCCATTAACATCCAAAATAGATAATATAATAGCATGGAGCAATCAAAAATTATAGATACGTTGGAGACGTATCGTCGGCAATGACATCAAGTCAAAGGAATGATGAAGCGAAAGGTTATGGGAACCAAGGGTACGACACAAACTCGAAATCAAGCTTGCTGTTCAAGGCGAAATGATATGGTGAGGAAGATCGACGTAAGGTTAGCTCATCGTCAAAACTTGTGCTCCGAGAAGGAGGACCAGGTAGCACCATTAAAATTTAGCACAAAAATGATATAGCTGATTAGGCTAGGAATGACTTGAATGATTATTAAACTCGTAGGCAATGGAAATTATTTAGGAGTTATTGCATCGGAGTGCAGACTTGATTTAGTTATAGGTGTCTCCAAGTGACTTAACAACTCAGACGCAGGAAAAATTGGAACCAATGAGACCCATAAAAACCAACCTGGTTTAGTGATATCATCGAGATAACATAGGGTAATACTCGAAGGTGGAGCAGAATAGAGGTTAAACAGGTGAAATGATCTGCAGAAGACGAGTATTTTAACTCGTCCGAGAAATGGGATCGAAGAAGAACAAGATGGTCGGAGACACGATTGCAGAAGTCCAAATCACGGATACATGATCAAATTATACCTAGGGAATAATTATTGTTACGAGAAGCTTCCATGATAAGATCTACATTGTTTCCATAGGCATGAACACAAAGTTCAAGGTCGACTCCCACTTCTTCAGTGTACAACCTTCCATTCACCTCTCGCCTTTTGAAAATGACATTAGTTGTTGAAAGTTTTGCTTGGTTCAATACCAAATAAGTATGACCCGTGGAATCTTTCGGATTCACACAGAGTAAGGAAGGAATAGGTTTAACCCATCGGGGCATTTATGAACACATATCACAACTTCAAGAGCGAATAACTCAAGCTCGGGAGCAGAGCATGGGTGACAAAAGCAAGGGATACAATTTACCAAAGGCATTATGTATCCGATGAAAGGCTCACAAGGTTAATGAATATAAAGGACGGTGTCGGACAAAATCCGACAAAGGGTCTGGTGGTCCAGAAGGGATCTGATGCGAGCATCAGTATTCAACCGGAGGAAGAAAGAATGCAAGGAGATAAGATTATAGAAACAACTGACTAACTCAAAGCTCAATTGCAAAGGAATTATGATTTCCAAGACAAGGGATCAGAAGCAATGCTCTGATTAGGGATGGATAAGTTGAGTAGTCTTAGGCATACAAGCGATGGAAATTTGATTGGTCGAGATCTAGTTCATGTTTAAAATGTCATCTGAGCCGGAAGGATGAATCAAGGGACTCAAAAATGATAATGACAAGGGATACTATGAATATTGTTAGCCATATGGAACACAATCGTAATGCAAGCAGACAAGTATTTGCGGGCAGAGGGTTACCGAAAGATCAGATACTATTTCAACGTGTCTTGTGAATCGTATGAACAACAGGGGAAGAGCTGATACTCAATAAGTGCGAGGAATTATCCGTAGAGGGTATTCATGTGGCAAGAACTGCAAGGCAGTAAGCTCAAAGGATTCTCGGAACAACGGAAAGCAGTTCGGTGCATCTTGTAATCACAAGATCAATAGGATGGAATGTAAGAATGGCAGGTGTTATGCAGTTATCAATAAGGATATAATAGTGGTAGGGAATTTGCAAAGGCGGTGGGTATAAGTGTCTCATGAGAAGATCGTAGAGTAACCTCGGAATCTTCTGGTGCAGCAGACGATCATCGGTAATAAGGTGCTCTCCGGCTGAAAGTGATCACGAGATCCTAATGTTAGATTTAGCAAAATTCATTTAACGCGAATAGAAGAGAGATCAGAGTCCCAGAGTATAGACGGGGAATAAAAGATCCTAATACCACCCAATGGCGACGTGGGCCCGTAAGACACACAACCATGTTAGTAAAAGTTTTTTTCAATGACTAGACTCGACTTCGGCCAAGGAGTTTGGAAGGGTGATTCCTACAGGCAGTCGGCTCTGATACCAACTTGTGACACCCCTGATTTGACCGTACACTAATCATACATGCAAATGTGTACGATCAAGATCAAGGACTCACGGGAAGATATCACAACACAACTCTAGACACCAATTAAAATAATACAAGATTTATATTACAGGACAAGGGCCTCGAGGACTTGAATACATCAGCTCGAATACAAATGGGTCAGCAGAAGCAACAATATCTGAGTACAGACATAAGTTAAACAAGTTTGCCTTAAGAAGGCTAGCACAAAAGTAGCAACAATCGAAAAGGCGAGGCCTCCTGCTTGGGACCTCCTAACTACTCCTCGAAGCCAAACTCCATGTAGAATCATCCTCGGGACCCTCTGGCTCCTGGACTCCATCATATGATCACAATAACCGGGAAAGGGGGAAAAGAAGTAGCAAAGCAACCGTGAGTACTCATCTAAAGTACTTGCAAGCAAGGATCTACACTACATATGCATTGATATCAATGAAAGGGGTAGTATATGTGGACTGAACTACAGAATGCCAGAATAAAAGGGGGATAGCTAGTCCTATTGAAGACTACGCTTCTGGTCGCCTCCATCTTGAAGCATGTAGAAGAGAGTAGATGGTAAGTTCACCAAGTATGATCGCATAGCATAATCCTACCCGGCGATCCTCTCCTCGTCGCCCTGTAAGAGAGCTGTCACCGGGTTGTATCTGGCACTTGGAAGGGTGTGTTTTATTAAGTATCCAGTTCTAGTTGTCATAAGGTCAAGGTACAACTTCGGGTCGTCCTTTTACCGAGGGACATGGCTATTCAAATAGATAAACTTCCCTGCAGGGGTGCACCACATTTCCCAACACGCTCGATCCCCTTTGGCCGGACACACTTTCCTAGGTCATGCCTGGCCTCGGAAGATCAACACGTCGCAGCCCCACCTAGGCACAACATAGAGGTCAACACGCCGGTCTAAATCCTATGACGCAGGGGTCTGGGCCCATCGCCCATTGCACATCTGCATGTTGCGAGGGCGGCCGGAAGCAGACCTAGCCCCCTTAATACAAGAGCAGGCTTACGGTCCAATCCGGCGCGTACCGCTCAGTCGCTGACGTCACGAAGGCTTCGGCTGATACCACGACGTCGAGTGCCCGTAACTGTTCCCGCATAGTTGGTTAGTGCGTATAGGCCAGTGGCCAGACTCAGATCAAATACCAAGATCTCGTTAAGCGTGTTATTTTGAAGTAACCACGGACGCCGACCGGGGCCAGGCCCACCTCTCTCCTAGGTGGTCTCAACCTACCTGTGGCTCCTCCACAAAGTAACAGTCGGGGGCCGTCGGGAACCCAGGCCCACCTCTGCCGGGATGGAACCACCTGTCCTTTCAGCCCCCTCATCAAAATCACTTGCGGGTACTCTATGAGCCGACCCGACTTTAGTCACCACATGTATCATATATTATGTATATATGTATATACCCGTGATCACCTCCCGAGTGATCATGGCCCGATAATATAGCATAGTAGACGGACAAGAATGTAGGGCCATTGATGGAATACTAGCATCCTATACTAAGCATTTAGGATTGCACGTTAAGGTAACAACAGTAGTAGCAAGGACAGGCTATGCATCAGAATAGGATTAACGGAAAGCAGTAACATGCTACACTACTTTAATGCAAGCAGTAGAGAGAGGAATAGGCGATATCTGGTGATCAAGTGGGGGCTTGCCTGGTTGCTCTGGCAGGAAGGAGGAGTCGTCATCGATGTAGTCGATCATAGAGGTACCAGCAGTAGTCTCGGAGTCTACCGGAAATAGGTAACGGAGGGGGAACACAATAAATAACAGAGCAATCAAATGTAAAACAAAGCAAGATGCGACAATATGTTGTGCCAGGGGTGACCTAACGTAGGGACAGGTGATACCGGTGAAGGGGGGAAACATCCGGGAAAGTATCCCCGGTGTTTTGCGTTTTCGGACAGACGAACCGGAGGTGGATTGTTGCATGTTCGCTATGCTAGAGGCACGTGGCAGATGAACGGATCGCATATTCGGATTCGTCATATTTTTCTAATCGTTTTTCATATATAAATTATTTTCATCCGAGTTATAGATTATTTTATATAATTTTTCAAAGTTCTAAACAATTTCTGAAATTGTTATAAATTTGAATTAAAACAGAATATTCTTCTGTCACCTAGTGTCTGTCCAGCTAGAGTGTATGACAGTGGGCCAGATGGGTGTTGAGTCAGCAAGGTCAACAGTCAACATTGACTGGGTTGACTGGTCAAAACTAGACAGTGGGGCCCATGTGTCATTGGGCCATTTGTTTAGCAGATTGTTTAAAATAAACTAATTACTTGTGTGCGTGGGTGGGGGTGTTAGCACTATTTTTAGTTAGTGCCTAATTAAAAGGGGCCGGCCCTACCATCACACACCCAGCACACACACCTACCACACACACACAGAACGCACACCTACGAGAAATGACATTCTACCATGCACGGTATATACCGTGCATGTATCAGCCACCGGTTATTTCTGAGATTCGGGGCTGTGCATGCATCTGGTCTTTGTGTTGCTTAGTTAACCTCAATTTCCGACCCCTTGTTCTATTAACTTATGTCATATCAATCAGTCACTATTTCTCCTGACAACTTTTCCCCGTAGTTATTACCTGCAATATCTCTTCTCTCACTCATAAAGTAGAGACGAGTAGTACTACACTCACTCAGGGTTTTCTTCATATGATTCTAAAATTTAAATTTGTTTTATCTTTTGAACCGTACGTTTGATTTATGATACTTGTGAAGAGAACATTGAAATAAGATCACTCTTGAATATATTTTAAAATTTTAAAATTCAAATATGAAACATGGAGAGACCTTACAGAACTGTAAAAAACTATTGTATGTACCAAGTTTCATTGAGTTTTTTATAGATCAGTTTTGTATAAGTTTTGTTTAACATATCTCGTCTGTATAAACACATTTGTCCAAATAGAATATAACACAAACTTTTATTTCAGAAGATATCAAGCATCCAAATCTTTGAATAGAAAGGGGAAATATATTTTTGGGATAGAGTTGCAGAATGGGGAGGCATCCAACGGAAGAACATTATTTAAAAAGGGTTGACACACATAAACTGACCATGTGACAGAAAGCTGGAGAAAAATAAGACGTACACCAGGTTAGCATTATAATTTCTTTAGGACCCTGAAATAATTAAGCGGTTGATCAATGCACGGTATATACCGTGCATGGTAGAAAATGCACTCTCCGCGCACCTACCACACATACACACACAACACACACACCTAGCTCGCGGCCATGCCATGGCCAGCATCAGCACCGGCAGGGAGCAGCATCAGACCAACGACAACACTGGTAGTAAGCAGCAGCAAACAGCGGTAGCAGAAGTGTAGAGTAGTAGCGGAGCATCGGCAGCAGGCGCCAGCGGCACCGGCGGCAAGCGGCAGGAACGGCGGCCGGTGCCCAGCACGAAGCAGCAGCAGTGGCAAGAGTACCAGCAAAGCAGCAGCAGTACAGAGTACCAGCGGCACAACATCAGCGCAGCTAGCGACGGCAGCGGGCGGCTGTGGGTGCACGCGTTCTAGGGGAGTAGGGCCTGACGGCTGCGGCGGGTGCCGGAGTGAGCTACGGACAGCTAAACGGAGCAGCGTGAGCTCCTATAGAACCAGTGTGATGCGCTGCATCCAACCACGCCACGGGCGTGAGTTGAGGCGAACCAAAACGACGGCTACGATGACTTGCTGCAGCGGCGACAGCCGGTGGTAACCGAAATCGAAGCTAGGGGATGCGAGGAAGAGAGGAAGGAGGTCATATAGGACCGGAAACTCACTGCGGAGCTCGAGGAGGTCTCGTGGAGGCCGGGGATGCATCATCGGTCGCAGATCGAACGACGGACGGTGGCGGCACCGAGGTTGAAGACGACCTCGACCCTGTCGTTGTGAGGCTCCCCGGAGTCGAGTCGGTGTTGTAGACAGCGTAGGAGATGGCGTTCGTCCCCTGGGACACGGTGGTGCAGCGCGGTGGAGGCGATGGCTGTGTGAGCGACGGCGGCGCGTCCATGGTGTTTCGGGCATGAAGAAAACAGGGGGGTGAGCATCGGAGGGGAAGAAACGGGCCTATGGTTCGGGGAGGAGTGACGTGCTCATATAGGCGGCAGTGGGGGCCCCGATGGCCAACACGTGGCCATGGCCGGCGGGATGTCCGCCATGGCTCCCGTGCCTCCTGTAGTAGAAGGTGGAAGGAGAGGTGGAGGTGGGCTAGGCCAGTTACTTTTACTAGATGGGCCAAAGTTCAGAGTAGAATAGGTTCCTTTTCTTTTTATGGCTTTATTTTTCTGTTTCTTCAAATTATTTTCTGTTTTGCGTTAAGTAGAGCCAACAAATGATTTTTGTAAAATATAGGACTTGTTACATCAATACTAAACTATGTAATGGGCTAGTACAACCAGTTCCAAATATTTTTGATTAGTTTAAATATATTTGTTTATTTTCAAATGGTCAATTCAAATGTTGTTGGCACTGTTTTGATATTTTAATGTATTTTAATATTTCCAAATATGTTGGTTAATGCATGAAATTTAGTTAGCGAATATTTGCAACCTAACGAACATTTTAGTTTCCATGTTTGAAGAAATATTATGTATGACTTAAATTTAAACTTTGGATTTGAACTCGGATTGGATCAAAGTGAGGTTTAGCAAAATTAATTACAATGACGTGGCACCATTAGAGTGTGACTACTGTAGATGAGTACTAGGGTGTTACAATTTTGGATGAGGCTTCAATTGACTATGATAACAAAGTTGCTATCTATGATGATTACGATGATGACATGTATGCTATAAAGAATAATGACAACCATGAAACTTGTCATCATGACTTTAATTTTCACTCTCATGATAATTATTTTGTTGAGTTTGCTCCCACTACTATTGATGAGAAGAAATTTGCTTATGTGGAGAGTAATAAGTTTTCTATGTTTTTGTGTCATGAAAAGAATGTTTTATGTGATGGTTATATTGTTGAATTTCTTCATGATGCTACTGATAATTATTATGAGGGAGGAACTTATGCTTGTAGGAATTGCAATAATATCAAGTGTCCTCTCTATGTGTTCAAAGTTTTGAAGTTATGCTTGTTTTGCCTTCCTATGTTGCTAGTTGATTCTTGTTCCCATAAATTGTTTGCTCACAAAATCCCTATGCATAGGAAGTGGGTTAGACTTAAATGTGCTAGTCATATGCTTCACGATGCTATCTTCGTGTTTCAATTCTTTACTTTTATGTGAGCATCATTAAAATCATCATGCCTAGCTAAAACGCATAAAAGAAAAGAGCTTGTTGGGAGACAACCCAACAGTTTTACCTAATGTTTTTGTGTGTTCACATAATTATGCTACTATATTAATTGTGTTTTATTGCTTTCATATCAATAAAGTGCCAAGTAAGGCCTTCGGGATGGTCTATGGTGATAGTTGATTTGATCTTGTTGAAAAACAGAAACTTCTGCGCTCAGGAAAATAATTCTCATTTTTAATAGAAGTGTGATAAAATGCTGATTCTTTTTAAGAAGATTAATAGACAAATTTCCCAGGTTGTCCTAATTTTTCAAAAAAAATTGAGTAGCAGAAGTATGGTTGGAGTACAGACTACTACAGACTGTTCTGTTTTTGACAGATTCTGTTTTCAATGCATAGTTTGCTTGTTTTCTAGTTTCTGTGGCTTATATTGCTCAATATAAATAATGGAAATGATATACTACAGTAGGCATTGTGTGAGAACAATTATGAATCTTGTCTTTGATAGTATCAAAGTGAAATGGTTTGCTCTTTATCATACTAACCTATCTCATGAAGTTCCGTTAAGTTTTGTGTGATCCTAAGATTGAGATCCCCAAGGAACCCCAAGTTAATATTCAAGGAAGATCCAAGCAACTAAGCTTGGGGATGCCCTGGAAGGCATCCCCTCTTTCATCTCCAACATTATTGGTAACCTCACTTAGAGCTATATTTTTATTCATCACATGCTATGTGTTTTGCTTGGAGCGTTATTTTATTTTGTTAGGATTTGCTTTCTGTTATTTATAATAATGTTTTGAATGTTTATTTTCAATAAAAATGTCAAGGATAGCCTTTACCATGCTTATCTTGCAAGTTTATGAGTTGCTGTTTCAAAACAGAAAGTTTATCGCTTTTGCAAAAATTCTATAGAAAGGTCAGAATGTGATAAAATGTTGAAACTTTTTGCACAATAAGCTCTGATAAATATTATATAGTTTGGTAAATTTTCATAATTTTTGGAGTTAAATAAGTATTGATACTCTTGCATTCTTTATAGATTATACTATTTTGGCAGATTGCTGTTATGTTTGCATTGTTTGCATATGTTTGCTTGTTTAATGATTCTATTTGAGGATAGGAATATTAAATATGCAGAGGAATTGAGCATGCAATGTTGAATAATAATTTTGGTGATTTGCTACAGTAGTGAATGATAAGGTTTTGCCTTGATTTATACTAACTTATTTCACGAGTTCTTGTTGAGCTTTGTGTGGATGAAGCTTTTGAGATTTAGGAAAACCGTGATATGAGATGAATTAAGGAGACACAAAAGCTCAAGCTTGGGGATGCCCAAGGCACCCCAAGATAATATTTCAAGAAGTATCAAGCATCTAAGCTTGGGGATGCCTCGGTAGGCATCCCACCTTTTTTTTCAACAATTATCGGTTAGTATCGGTTTAGCCTAAGTTTTTGCTTCTTCACATGATGTGTGCTATTCTTGGAATGTCATTTTTTTGCTTGTTGTTTTAATAAAATACTTAGATCTGAAGGTCTTAAAATAAGAGAGAGTCCTCAAATAGCTACCCATTTACATAACTACTCGCTTGATCTTCACTTATATCTTCTTGGGGTAGCTTGTCATTTACTCTTGTGCTTCACTTATATCCTATGAGTAAATTGTTGTATGAATTGAATATCATGAAGTTGAAATTATATCATGCCTAGTGGTAGCTTCACATTGGGTTTAGAAAGTGAAATCTTTTGAAGCTTGACAATCACAATATTGGTCATACAAGCAATTCATGAATAATTAATATAAGGAAGAGAACTTTCACATGCAATACACTATCTTGGAAATCTTTTGTGACCGTGAGCCCCCATCAAAATATTATATGCCAAAATTGTTGTTGTTGGACAAGTATAATGGTTTATGTTTGTTCATTTTCACATAGAAGTTATATTGTCATAGACCCGTCAACATGTGGTGCTTGCCCCCCATCCTTGCTAGCTAAAAATTCCGTAGAGATACTACTTGTGTATCCAAAAACCCTTAAACCCAAATCTTATTTTCAAGAGTCCACCATACCTACCTAAGGATTGAGCAAGATCCTACAAGTAACTTTTCATTGGTGCAATAAGGCAATAAAAATTGCTTCTAAAAGTGTTAGATCATTTAGTGTAAGAGAAAATTGAGTGTTGTACGAACTTGTGATGCCAAAGAATAAAAGCGACAGACTGCATAATAAAGGTTGCTATCATAAGGGGCAATATAACATAGCTGTAACGCCCTGAGTCCGATGCGCCAGGTGTCTTCTAGTTATTCGCCGTCGTTGCCTTGTCATTTGCTTGCGTGTTGCACTTTGCCATGTCATCATGTGCATTGCACCTTCATGTTTTAAAAACTTGCATCCGGTCACTTTCTCCATTGCCCGTTTCGGGTTCTGACACTCTCACATGCGCCTGTTGCACCTCTCAGATCTTGTTTTGTGAGCGGGAGAAAAACGTTCTCGGAATGGGCCGAGATTTGTCGAGTGGCCTTGGTTTATCACCGTTAGACACATGTCAAATTTCATTCCATTTGGAGGTCGTTTGATGCCCCAACGATTAACCGCGTTTACCGCCGGACCCCTTTCTCTTTGCAGCCCAGCTCCCCTTCATAACAGCCCACTAGCCCATCTAAACCCCCTCCATGCTATCTGTTGTGGGATCACGATCGTGTGGGCAAAAACCGCACCTCATTTGGCCTCTCCTAGCTCCCTCTACCTATAAATTAGCCTCCCCCTCTGAAATTTCAGGTCCAAACCCTAGCCCTCTTCCTCCTCGCGCCGCCGGACATGTCCAGCCGCCACACCCC
>NW_024118633.1:0-16972 GCF_003073215.2 Triticum urartu
AAGTTACCATGCTATTTAAGACTCTCAAAATAATCTAAGTGAAGCATGAGAGATCAATAGTTTCTATAAAACAAATCCACCACCGTGCTCTAAAAGATATAAGTGAAGTACTAGAGCAAAACGATATAACTCAAAAGATATAAGCGAAGCACATAGAGTATTCTAACAGATTCCAAATCATGTATGGCTCTCTCAAAAGGTGTGTATAGCAAGGATGATTGTGCTAAACTAACAAGAAAAGACTCAAATCATACAAGACGCTCCAAGCAAAACACATATCATGTGGCGAATAAAAATATAGCTCTAAGTAAAGTTACCGATAGAAGTAGACGAAAGAGGGGATGCCTTCCGGGGCATCCCCAAGCTTTGGCTTTTAGGTGTCCTTAGATTATCTTGGGGATGCCATGGGCATCCCAAAGCTTAGGCTCTTGCCACTCCTTGTTCCATAATCCATCAAATCTTTACCCAAAACATTAAAACTTCACAACACCAAACTTAAAGTAGAAAATCTCGTGAGCTCCGTTAGTGAAAGAAATTAAAAGACCACTTCAAGGTACTATAATGAACTCATTATTTATTTATATTGGTGTTATAACTACTGTATTCCACCGTCTCTATGGTTTATAAACTATTTTACTAGCCATAGATTTATAAACTATTCTGCAATGAACTCATTCTTTATTTATATTGGTGTTAAATCTACTATATTCAAACTTCTCTATGGTTTATAAACTATTTTACTAGCCATAGATTCATCAAAACAAGCAAACAACACACGAAAAACAGAATCTGTCAAAAACAGAACAGTCTGTAGTAATCTGTAGCTAGCGCAAGATCTGGAACCCCAAAAATTATAAAATAAATTGCCGGACTAGAGGAATTTATCTATTAATGATCTGCAAAAATAATTAACTAAATATCACTTTCCAAATAAAAATGGCAGTACTTCTCGTGAGCACTAAAGTTTCTGTTTTTTACAGCAAGTTCAACAAGACTTTCCTCAAGTCTTCCCAACGGTTCTACTTGGCACAAATACTAATTAAACACAAAAAACACAACCAAAAAATAGGCTAGATAAATTATTTATTACTAAACAGGAGCAAAAATCCAGTAATAAAAATAAAATTGGGTTGCCTCCCAACAAGCGCTATCGTTTAACGCCCCTAGCTAGGCATAACAAAAAAGGATAGATCTAGGTATTGCCATCTTTGGTAGGAAATCCATAAGTGGCTCTAATAATAGATTCGTAAGGTAATTTAATTTTCTTTCTAGGAAAGTGTTCCATGCCTTCCTTAATGGAAATTGGAATCTAATATTTCCTTCATATCAATAATTGCACCTATCGTTCTAAGGAAAGGTCTACCAAGAATAATAGGACATGAAGGATTGCAATCTCTGTCAAGAACAATAAAGTCTACGGGCACATCATTCCTATTTTCAACAATAATAACATCATTAATTCTTCCCATAGGTTTCTTAATAGTGGAATCCGCAAGGTGCAAGTTTACAGAGCAATCATCAAAATCACGGAAACCTAACAAATCACAGAAAGTTTTTGGAATCGTGTAAACACTAGCACCCAAATCACATAAAGCGTATCATTCATGGTCTTTAATTTTAATTTTAATAGTTGGCTCCCACTCATCATAAAGTTTTCTAGGGATAGAAACTTCCAATTCAAGATTTTCTTCATAAGATTGCATCAAGGCATCAACGATATGTTTAGTACACGCTTTATTTTGACTATAAGCATGAGGGGAATTTAGCATGGATTGCAACAAGGAAATACAATCAATCAAAGAGAAATTTTCATAGTTAAATTCCTTGAAATCCATAATAGTGGTTTTAGCAACATCTAGGGTTTTAATTTCTTCAATCCCACTTTTATCAAATTTAGCATCAAGATCAACAAATTCTGAATTCTTGGAACACCTTCTAGGTAAAGGTGGATCATATTTAGTCCCATAATTATCAAGATTCATATTGCAAAACAAAGATTTAATAGGGGACACATCAATAACTTTTAGATGTTCATCATTATTTTCATAGGAACTAGAAGAACACGCATCCTAGCGGTTCTTTCTTAGCACGCATCCTAGCGGTTATTTCTCTGCACTCATCAATGGAAATTCTCATGGCTTTGAGAGACTCATTGATATCATGCTTTGGTGGAATAGATCTAAGTTTCAAAGAATCAACATCAAGAGCAATTCTATCAACGTTCCTAGCCAAATCATCAATATTAAGCAATTTTTCTTCAATCATAGCATTAAAATTCTTTTGCGAAGTAATAAATTCTTTAATATTAGATTCAAAATCAGAGGGTATCTTATTATAATTTCCATAATAATTGTTGTAGGAATTACCATAATTATTAGAGGGATTACTAGGATAAGGCATGGGGTCGAAATTTCCTCTATACGCGTTGTTACCAAAATTGTTCCTACCAACAAAATTCACATCCATAGATTCATTATTATTCTCAATCAAAGTAAACAAGGGCATATCATTAGGATAAGAAGAAACACTCTTATCAGAAAATAATTTCATAAGTTCATCCATCTTTCCACTCAAAACATTAATTTCTTCTATCGCATGCACCTTTTTATTAGTAGATCTTTCAGTATGCCATTGAGAATAATTAACCATAATATTATCTAGGAGTTTAGTAGCTTCTCCTAATGTGATTTCCATAAAAGTGCCTCCCGCGGCCGAATCTAAAAGATTTCTAGAAGCAAAATTCAATCCGGCATAAAATATTTGTATAATCATCCACAAATTTAAACCATGATTAGGGCAATTACGTATCATTAATTTCATTCTCTCCCAACCTTGTGCAGCATGTTCATGATCAAGTTGCTTATAGTTCATAATATCGTTTCTCAGAGAGATGATCTTAGCGGGAGGAAAATACTTAGAGATAAAAGCATCTTTGCACTTATTCCATGAATCAATACTATTTTTAGGCAAAGACGAAAACCAAGCTTTAGCACAATCTCTAAGCGAAAAAGGAAATAGCTTCAATTTAACAATATCATTATCCACATCTTTCTTATTTTGCATGTCACACAAATCAACAAAGCTATTTAGATGGGTAGCGGCATCTTCACTAGGAAGGACGAAAAATGGATCTTTCATGACAAGATTTAGCAAAGCAGTATTAATTTCACAAGATTCAGCATCGGTAAGAGGAGCAATCGGAGTGCTAATAAAATCATTGTTGTCGGTATTGGTGAAGTCACACAATTTAGTATTATCTTGAGCCATCGTGACAAGCAAGCAAACTAACGCACAAGCAAACAAAAAGCAAGGGGCCAAAAAGAAGCAAATAGAGAGGGCGGATAGAGAGAGAGAGGGCGAATAAAATGGCAAGGGTGAAGTGCGGGAGAGGAAAACGAGAGGCAATTGGAAAATAATGTAATGCGGGAGATAAGGGTATGTGATGGGTACTTGGTATGTTGACTTTTGTGTAGACCTCCCCGGCAATGGCGCCAGAAATCCTTCTTGCTACCTCTTGAGCACTGCGTTGGTTTTCCCCGGAGAGGAAGGGATGATGCAGCAAAGTAGCGTAAGTATTTCCCTCAGTTTTTGAGAACCAAGGTATCAATCCAGTAGGAGGCTACGTGCGAGTCCCTCGTACCTGCACAAAACAAATAAATCCTCGCAACCAACGCAAATAGGGGTTGTCAATCCCTATAAGGCCACTTACGAGAGTGAGATCTGATAGATATGATAAAGATAATATTTTTGGTATTTTTATGATAAAGATGCAAAGTAAAATAAAAGCAAAGTAAATAGCAAAGGAAATAACTAAGTAGTAGGAGATTAATATGATAAAGATAGACCCAGGGGCCATAGGTTTCACTAGTGGCTTCTCTCGAGAGCATAAGAATTCTACGGTGGGTGAACAAATTACTGTTGAGCAATTGACAGAATTGAGCATAGTTATGAGAATATCTAGATATGATCATGTATGTACGCATCACGTCCGAGACAAGTAGACCGACTCCTGCCTGCATCTACTACTATATATTACTCCACTCATCGACCGCTATCCAGCATGCATCTAGAGTATTAAGTTAAAAACAGAGTAACGCCTTAAGCAAGATGACATGATGTAGAGGGGTAGACTCATGCAATATGAAGAGAACCCCATCTTGTTATCCTCGATGGCAACAATACAATACGTGACTTGCTGCCCCTACTGTCACTGGGAAAGGACACTGCAAGATTAAACCCAAAGCTAAGATTAAACCCATTGCAAGAAAGTTCAATCTAGTAGGCCAAACCAAACTGATAATTCGAAGAGACTTGCAACGATAACCAATCATACATAAAAGAATTCAGAGAAGATTCAAATATTATTCATAGATAGACTTGATCATAAACCCACAATTCATCGGTCTCAACAAACACACCGCAAAAAGAAGATTACATCGAATAGTTCTCCACAAGAGAGGGGGAGAACATTGTATTGAGATCAAAAAGAGAGAAGAAGCCGTCTAGCTACTAACTATGGACTCGTAGGTCTGAAGTAAACTACTCACACTTCATCGCAGCGGCTATGGTGATGATGTAGAAGCCCTCCGTGATCGATGTCCCCTCCGGCGGAGCTCCGAAATAGGCCCCAAGATGGGATCTCGTGGATACATAAAGTTATGGCGGTGGAATTAGGGTTTTGGCTCCGTATCTGATTGTTTGGGGGTACGTGGATATATATAGGAGGAGCAACAGGGGGCCAAAACCCTAATATACATAAAGTTATGCCCGCCCATCCTTCACCATCTCCAAGAAGACTTCTAGAGCATTATCATGGTAGCATGAATTATATACTTTAACCTTAGTTTCCTCAACTCCAGTCATGTAGTTTGCAAGGTAATCATCAGTAAATAGCTTCAAAAACCACTGAAAAAAGAAAAATATCAGATACTGAGGTCTAATTGAGTAACTTGTTGCAGGTAGGTGGAAAAGGCAACACATTACTTACCATCCTAAAGTTCACTGTTGTCTTGGACAAAGTGTAAATAAAGAGCTTAATTCCCATCACCCGTTTCTTTCGCCTATCTTTCTTAGTTTCCTCACTTGATGCTTGTTCATGAATATCTCATTGCCCCATACGCAAAAGGGATCAAAGCGTGGATCAGTACCGCTCATATATGTACCTACAAGCAACCAGTAAATGTTAGAAGCTAAATTGAGATTGCACAAATGATGTAAAATACAACTACCTGCGTTCCTAAGTACAAGTATTTTCAGAGATTTCAATATGAACTACATATGGATGTATATAGAACTATAGATATAGTTTATATTAGAATCCAGATTCACTCATTTTGCTCCTTATGTAGTCTATATTGGAATCTCTAAAAATACTTATATTTAGGAATAGATGGTGTATATGAGATGGGATGCAGCTAACCTCGACGGCAAACAACAGAACCGCCCGTTGTAGCCCTGTGTAAGTACATGGAAAGCCAATGTTAACTACAACAGGGTTAACATCCACCAAAAATAGCAAATGGTAATAAAATGGCAGCATCTGTAGTGATATGTTCATTGTGAAGAGTAGCACGGTAGCAAAGGGAGGGATTAAAAAATGGATACAACTATTAATTGCAACAGGATTAATGACATCCTAATTCATGTTTTGTAAGTTTGTAGCCATTAAAATACAACTGTTTAAAAATGCATACATCTGTTAATTGCAACAGGCTTAACGACCATTCAAACCGGTACTAATAAAAATGTAATTGGCAGAGTTAAACATCACAAGGTAGGTGCTACCATAGCAGATAATGGCCCAGTTGTCTATAAAATGGTAGGGAAAATAGCTAAAACATGTTAGGCATGTTTACTACAACATGCTTAATACATCGACCATACAAAACATAGCCATTAATTGCAACTTGTATTGGTATGATTGAACTAGTGAGTACATACTTGGTAAGTCCTGAGAGGTAGTTGCTGGGGCACTTCATCTTGGCCAGAGCCCGCCCAAAGTCCGCGGCGACGGAGGCGAACTGTTCCTCCAGGTCGAAGCATGGATTAGTGCCACTGACATGTGTACCTACAGGCAACTAGTAAATGGTAGAAGTTAAACTGCAATTGCACAAATGATGTGAAATAGACATGGGACGCAGCTATCCTCAACGGCAAACAATAGCATCGACCGTTATGACCCTGCGTAAGTACATGGACATGCATGTTAAGTACAACAGGGTTAGCATCCACCAAAAATAGCAAATGGGCAACATCTCTAGTATATCTTCGTTGCAGAGAGTAGCATGGTAGCAAATGGATAGATTAAAAAATGGATACAACTGTTAATTGCAATAGGCTTAACAACATCCTAAGTCAAGTTTTGTAAGTTTGTAGCCATTGAAATACAACTATTTGAAAATGGATTCAACTGTTAATTACAATAGGCTTAATAGCCATTGAAAACGGTACTGATAAAAATGCAATTGGCAGAGTTAAACATCACAAGGAAGGTGCTGCCAGAGAAAAGAATGGCCCAGTTGTCTATAAAAAGGTAGGGAAAATAGCTACAATGTGTTAGTCATGTTTACTAGAACATGCTTAATACATGGAGCGTACAGAACATAGCCATTAATCGCAACTGGTATTGGTAAGATTGAACAGGTGAGTACATACTTGGTAGGTCCTGAGAGGTAGTTGCTGGGACACTTCATCTTGGCCAGAGCCCGCCCAAAGTCAGCGGCGGCGGAGGCGAGCTGTTCCTCCAGGTCGAAGCGTGGATCAGTGCCACTGACATGTTTACCTACAGTCAACTAGTAAATGGTAGAAGTTAAACTACAATTGCAAAAATGATGTGAAATACTGTAAGACATGGGATGCAGCTAACCTCGACGGCAAACAACAGCATCGGCCGTTATGACCCTGCATAAGTACATGGACATGCATGTTAAGTACAACAGGGTTAGCATCCACCAAAAATAGCAAGTGGGCCGCATCTCTAGTATATCTTCGTTGCGGAGAGTAGCATGGTAGCAAAGGGATAGATTAAAAAATGGATACAAATGTTAATTGCAATAGGCCTAACAACATCCTAAGTCATGTTTTGTAAGTTTGTAGCCATTGAAATACAACTATTTAAAAATGGATTCAACTATTAATTGCAACATGCTTAATAGCCATTGAAACCGGTATTGATAAAAATGCAATTGGCAGAGTTAAACATCACAAGGCAGGTGCTGCAAGAGTAGAGAATGGCCCAGTTGTCTATAAAAAGGTAGGTAAAGTAGCAATGTATTAGTCATGTTTACTACAACATGCTTAATACATGGACCGTAGAGAACATATCCATTAATCACAACTGGTATTGGTAAGATTGAATCGCTGAGTACATACTTGGTAGGTCCTGAGAGGTAGTTGCTGGGGCACTTCATCTTGGCCAGAGCCTGACCAAAGTCAGCGACGGCGGAGGCGAGCTATTCCTCCGGGTCGAAGCGTCGATCAGTGCCACTGACATGTGTACCTACAGGCAACCAGTAAATGGTAGAAGTTAAACTGCAATTGCACAAATGATGTGAAATACTGTAAGTCATTGGATGCAGCTAACCTTGATGGCAAACAACAACATCGGTCATTATGACCTTGCGTCAGTACATGGACAGGCATGTTAAGTACAACAGGGTTAGCATCCACCAAAAATAGCAAATGGGCAACATCTCTAGTATATCTTCATTGTGGAGAGTAGCATGGTAGCAAATGGACAGATTAAAATATGGATACAATTGTTAATTGCAACAGGCTTAACAACATCCTAAGTGATGTTTTGTAAGTTTGTAGCCATTGAAATACAACTATTTAGAAAGTAGATTCAACTGGTAATTGCAATAGGCTTAATAGCCATTGAAACCGGTACTGATAAAAATGCAATTGGCAGAGTTAAGCATCACAAGGCAGGTGCTGCCAGAGCAGAGAATGGCCCAGTTATCTATGAAAAGGTAGAAGGTAGGGAAGGTAGCAACGTGTTAGGCATGTTTACTAGAACTTGCTTAATACATCGACCATACAGAACATAGCCATTAATCGCAACTGGTATTGGTAAGATGGAACTCATGAGTACATACTTGGTAAGTCCTGAGAGGTAGTTGCTGGGGCACTTCATCTTGGCCAGAGCCCACCCAAAGTCAGTGGCGACGGAGGCAAGCTGTTCCTCCGGGTCGAAGAATGGATCAGTGCCACTACATGTGTACCTACAGGAAACCAGTAAATGGTAGAAGTTAAACTGCAATTGCACAAATGATGTGAAATACTGTAAGACATGGGATGCAGCTAACCTCGACGGCAAACAACAACATTGGTCGTTATGACCCTGCACTAGTAGAAAACGGGCCTATTGTCCCGGTTCGTAAGGGCCTTTTGTCCCGGTTCTTGAATCAGCACTAAAGGGTCGTTACTAATGCCATGTCCCTTTTGTCCCGCTTCAGTCCAGAACCGAGACAGATGGGCCTCCACGTGGCCTGTGCGCGGAGGCCAGGCAGGAGGGCCTTTGGTCCCAGTTAGTGGCACCAACCGGGACCAATAGGCATCCACGCGTCAGCATTTCTGTGGCTGGGGTTTTTGTTTTTTTTAAGGGGGGGGGGTTGGGGGTTTTGGGGGGTTAATTTACGTGTTTCATATATTGCGTTAGCTAGCTAATTAATAGAGAGAAGTGTCCTCTCTTATGTCCGTGCTTGGTCGACGCTACGTACGATACATACGTATAGAGAGGACTAGACACACTAGCTAGCTAGTAATCAAATGAAGCAAACAGAAGATCGTCATGAACATATATGCATACAGAGAGAAGTGATATCGACCACCTCTCTTTCTCCAAGAGGTCGAACAACAAGTTCTCGTATATCTATCCAACACTATCGGCTACATATATACAATAATTATCTCTTACAAATGTAATCTCCTATCATACAGACGCATGGTCCACATAGTATTCTCCGTGTTCAGCGATCACGCAGTCAAGAAAGAATGCCGCCAATTCCTCTTGAATTGCTCGCATGCGATCTGGTGCTAGGAGTTCATCCCGCATCCGAAACATGTAATTTGAAGAAGGGGGTCAATACATATATATATGAATGAAACTCAACACAAATGATGGTAATAAAATAAAATTGTGAATATTGTTATTTACGCACTTCATATTGTTCGTCAGAGTAGCCCCGCTCACAGGTCGTGTGGCGCCGGGACTCGCAAACATAGTATCCACAGAAATCATTCCCTTGTTCCTGCCACAACCACTTTACAAGAAATAGATGTCAATCAAACTGATAAGCAAGAATGCCAAATGGTATTGATGAAACTAGCGCTTGAATCACTAGGAGATGCGCGGAACATGCTACTATAGTACTTACTGTCGGGTGTCTAAATTCCAGCTTCTTCGGCAGTCCCGGAGCTTTTTTGGTGAATTTTCTCCAAACCCTGCCAGACAAAGAAAACAATTACTTGATATTAGAAATGAACAACGTTGCTGATATGGTGGATAATGATCGATTTAACTTACTTCTCGAGCATTTGAGTCATGTCCGCATACTCCTCGGGATCTTTTCGTTTAGAGTCCAAGACAGTTACTACTCCCTGCTCAAGCTTAATCTCTAGGAGAATATAGTGGAACCTGCGCACGCATGCATAACTCATCAATTACATTACTATAACCTTGTCTAATATATAAGGGAAACCGAATATGCACAAGACAGTAACACTCACTTGAAGTTGTAAGGAAAGAGTATTATATCTTTGTTTTCATTTATTACCAGCGATCGTAGCAAGTGTATCGGGTTAAATCGCAACCACCTACCAAACCTCCTACCAATATCAATAGCCAGGCCGACGACTCATCTCCCCAAAACCCCTCTGCCACCTTTTCGCCCGTCAACTCGCCCTGCCAAACCATCTGCTCGCCCTCTTTACCCTGCTCTGCTCCATCCACCTTCTCGCGTGCGCCGCCCACCTCCTCCACCGCCATGGCCACGTACCCATGTGACCCGCTTCCCCTTCTCCCTCCTGGCACCACTGTGATGGAAGCCAACGAGAATCACTGCCGTCGTACTTACCACTTTCTTGGTGGCGAACCTCTAGTCCAATCTGGAGACTGGGCCATCATCTCCCTTGCCCCGCCACCGGACCCCACCCAGTTTGAGGCGGATACCATGCTCATTCGCCACTTCCTTGACCACGAGCATGGCTTCCGCATTGCGGAGGTCTCACGCTGTGGCATGGGAGCGGCTTTCGCCCGCTTCGCCCACGCCTGCGACATCGACACTGCCATCGCCAACAGCCCATACTTCGTCGGCGACTCCGTCCTCCGTGTTCTTTGCCATGACAGAGGTATCAACCACCGTAACTGCACCTTTACCCATGATGCCTGGATTATGATGGTCAACTTGCCCCTGGAGGCATGGTGCCCAGACTAAGTTAGAGAGTCTGTTGCGGGTTTTGGTAAATTTCTTGTTTGGAATAGAGATCTGTCGAACCGTGCCCGTATTCTGATCAAAGTGCGTGTTCCTGACCTTCTTGAGATTCCTGTGAGCCATGCCATTTGTGAGAGTCTGGATGATTTCGGTCATGGCCAATCATGGACCTGTGTAGTTTACATTCTTGAGGCAGATCTTCTTGGGGCCATGGGAGGTGATGAGGATCCCATTCCTCCGGATGGTGTTCTGCACCCTATGCCCCATGCCCCTTTTGGAGGTATCTGGCATGATGCTGACTTTATGGATGATAATCACCATGCTGCACACGCAGCACCTGCTGCTCACCATGCTCCTAATGATATGGATGAACCTATGGTGCACACCCCTCCGCTTTGTCCCGAGCATCATGAACCCCCCATGCAACCGGCTATTGAGGCCACAGATTGCTTTGTTGTCCTTCAAGACATGATGTCAAAAATCATGGCCACCGTGCCGGCCATTTTGGAGAAACTTGCAGACTCTACTGTGTTAAGTACTCGATGTCAGATCATCAATGTGGAGGAAGAACAGGGCTCTGTCAAGAAGTGCTTGCTGGCTATCACCACTGAAGATCCTCCAATTCCAGTTGCATCCTATGTTGTCATTGCTGAATTTGCTGATGAAATACAGCCTGTCTTGGATGACCCCCTGGATATATCCTATGTTCAGCAGCCACATAAGCATGCTCTCTCTGTTTTAGTAAACCCTGCCCAAGAGATCTCTGCTCCCATGCAGCATCCACAGATGGCTTCTAGTCCTAATGCACCTTGTCCTACTCTGATGATATCTCCTGCTGTCAACAAAAGAAAGAAGGTTAATTCCCCACTGGACGTCCAAGATCTTCGTCGCAGTCGTCGACTTGATGGCCTCAGTGTTGGTTTCAAGGATCAAGCTGCTGCTAATAAAGCCAAGAAGATGAGCAACTGCAAGAAGAACCTTTCAGCTAACTTTGAATTTGAGCTCAGGGACCCACAAGTTGCGCCACCACCAGAACTCCCACTAGCTACCATTCAGGCAATTGCCACTATGTAGTGTGAGATACCTCCTGAGGAGATCTCTGGAAGTCTTATGAACTCTACTGCAGATCATGAATAATTTAGTATTTTTTGCAGTTGGGTTTGTGCTTTCAAGCCCAGTTATGGCTTTAGGCCCTTAGCTATCCAGGGCAGCTTATCTTGCTTATGTTTCTCGTATGTTGAACTTTTTTCTCTGGTTTGTAAGGAGCTATGCTCCACTATGTGGCACTATGATTTGAAGAACATTATTTGCTTATCAGCTTCTTATATGAGGTGTCTGAATGGTTATGTTATGAATGATATCCTAGCATGCATGTTGAAATGGAAATCTGTTGTTGAAGCTTGCTTAGCACATCAGCCTCATGATCTGTCAGTATTTTCAGAGATGATTAACTCATTCTCTACCCTTGACCTTTATACCAATCAGTTACTATATGAATAGGCATTGGAATATACTTAATTGGAATGTTAGAGGAATAAATTCACAAACTAGATGGGATGATCTGTGTGCAAGAATTGATGAAAGCAATTGTGGCATTATTTGTATCCGAGAAACAAAAAGAGACAATTTTGACCTGCCATACTTGAGAAATTTCTCACCCAGAAGATATAATCAATTTGCTTTCAGCCCATCTGCTGGCCTATCTGGTGGCATCATAACTATACGAAATGGCAGTCTTTTCTCTGGGACTGTAATTGACCAGTCTAATTTTCAGATCACTGTCAAACTAACCTGCAACTTATCAGGCAATATATTCCATATTAAAAATGTGTATGGCCCATGTAGTAATGAATCCAGGGCTGACTTCTTTCATTGGTTGAACTCTGTTGATGCCTCCAATATGGACAGCTGGATGTTAGTTGGGGATTTTAATCTTATTAGAAGCCCATTGGACAGGAACAAACCTGGTGGTGATACAAATAACATGTTAATGTTCAACAGCTTGATTCAGCAGCTGGACCTAGTGGAGGTCCCCCTTAAAGGCAGGAGTTTTACTTGGTCCAATATGCAAGATCTTCCACCGTTAGAAAAGATTGACTGGATTTTGACTTCTGCAAATTGGACTATTTCCTTCCCCAATACATTAGCTCATCCTCTTGCTAGAGTGACATCAGATCATGTACCTATTCATATCCAAATTGGCAGTGACATACCCAAAGCTTCCATATTCAGATTTGATTAGCTTGAATTTGATGGCTTTTATGAAACTGTGGTGCAATGCTGGAACAGAAATCATCATCTCAACAACTCTGCCAAGGATGTATCTGCCAGGTTTAAATGTCTCAGACTTGGCCTGAAAAAATGGAGTAAAAATCTATCCAGACTTAATTCTACCATTACTGCATGTAACTATGTTCTTACAATATTGGATGGAATTGAGGATCAAAGACAGCTATCTATTATGGAGGCCAACTTCAGGAAAATTCTGATAAAACATACCAGCAAATTACTTGAGGCTAAAAGAATATATTGGAAATCCAGGTTAAAGATGAGGAGTGTTAGACTTGATGATGAGAATACTGATTTCTTTCATGCCATGGCCACACAAAGTTTCAGGAAAAATTATATTACCTCCATTCTCAGTGAAGATGGCACTTATTATCAAAATCATGACCATAAGGCTGCAATTATTTGGCAATCATACAAGGACAGACTGGGTAAATCCATCAATCCTACTATGATATTCAATCTGGATGAATTAATACAACATCATGACCTATCTGCACTTGATGCTCCATTTACTGTGGATGAAGTTGAAAAAGGTTGCCAAAGAGTTCCCTACTGACAGAGCACCTGGCCCTGATGGTTTTAATGGTATGTTCCTAAAAAATGCTGGAATATTATAAAACAAGACTTCTACACTATGATTTGGGACTTCTTTGAAGGAAATAGTGACATCCAGAGTATCAACACTGCCTTCATTACCCTCATTCCAAAAGTTGCCAATCCAGAGAGTATGAATGACTTCAGACCAATCTCCCTGGTTAGCTTGCCTCTCAAATTCTTTACAAAGCTGTTGGCAAACAGGGCCCAAAATATCATTACATCTATTATTCATCAAAATCAATATGGGTTCATCAAAGGCAGAAATATTCAAGACTGTTTGGGATATGCATTTGAATATCTTCATCTCTGTCATCAATCAAAAAGACCCATTATCATCCTCAAACTTGATTTTCAAAAGGCATTTGATAAGATTGAATACAAGGCCGTTATTGCTATGCTTCAAGCTAAAGGATTTGGACCAAGGTGGATAAATTGGGTATCTAAAATTCTTAATTCTGCTTCTACTGCTGTATTACTGAATGGAGTTGCAAGGAAAAAAATTATGTGCAAAAGAGGAGTTAGACAAGGAGATCCATACTCTCCCCTTCTATTTGTTTTAGCAGCTGACCTATTACAGTCAGTAATTAATGCTGCTTGGGCCAATGGGGAATTAACTCTTCCTATTAATCATGCATATGGACAAGATTATCCAATCATTCAGTATGCTGATGACACCTAATGATTATGCCAGCTGATGTTGACCAAATAACACATCTCAAATATCTATTAAACCTATTTAGCCTCTCAACTGGTCTTTTTGTGAACTACAGCAAATCCTCCATGATCCCCATCAATATTGACCAGCAGACTGTTTCTGATTTAGCTGACTCCTTTGGATGTAAGGTTGAAAGTTTACCTTTCACATATCTTGGACTACCCCTTGGCACCACCAAACCATCCGTTCAGGATTTTATCCCCGTTATCTCAAAAATTGACAACAGGCTTTCTGGAGTTGCCAGATTTATGAACCATTCTGGTAGGCTAACATATGTTAACTCTGTTGTTGCTTCCATGCCCATATTTGCTATGTGCTCCCTTAAAGTGCATTACACCATCCTGGATCATGTGGATAAGTCTAGCAGGAATTTCTAATGGTATGGAAATGACATTAACAAAAAAGGAAAGTGCCTCGCCAGCTGGGAAATGATATGTAAACCCAAAGACCAAGGAGGTTTGGGAGTGCTCAATCTCAGTATTCAAAATCAAGCTCTCCTTATTAAGCACATGTATAAGTTCTTCAATAGGGCTGATATTCCCTGGGTTAATCTGATCTGGAATGCCTACTATGATTCTAATACAGTCCCAATTACTGGTGATAAGAAAGGATCATTCTGGTGGAAGGATTGTTTGAAATTCTTGGATCTATTCAAATCTATGACCACCTGTCAAGTCAAGTCTGGCAATACTGCTATGATTTGGAATGATAACTGGGATGGCAATGTCATGAAAATTAAATTTTGTGAGTTATACTCATTCACCCTTCAGGAACATATTTCCATCAAAACTGCCAAAAATATGGAAAACATATATGAGTTATTTCAGCTACCTTTATCTATTGTTGCACACCAACAGCTTCACAGCATGTCAAATCATCTTAACAATATTAGGGATCACAATGACAATGATAAGTGGATATTCCAATGGGGCAACAACACACATATGACTAAGAAGATTTACAACTCCCTTATGGGACAACATGACACTGCTGATCCCATTAAGTGGATCTGGAAAACCTGCTGCCTCCCCAGACATAAGTTTTTCTGCTGGTTGATGCTAAATGACAGAATTAACACATGTGAGCTGCTTACCAGAAAATCTTTCCACCTGGAATCCACTTCTTGTGTCTTATGCAATGATGAAGACATGGAGGACAGATCCCATCTACTATTCTCATGCACCTTCAGTCAAAACTTCTGGTGGAATATTGACATTGAATGGAACACAGGTCTTCACATTCATGATATGTTCTCTGATGGCAAGCTGAGGCATAACTTTCCATTCTTCATGGAGATTGTTACAGTAGGATGCTGGAGTTCATGGAATCAGAGAAATGCACTGATATTTGAAAATATACCATGCTCCATTGCATCCTGCAAGTTTTGATTTCATCAACACTTTCAAGCTCACCATGTTGAGAGCAAAGCCTAGCCTTAAGGATGGCATGTCATCCTGGATAGACAACATTTGAATAAGCTTGTATTTTTTCCTTTCTTTCTTCTTTTTTGTGTTAACTTTATCACTCTGGTTGCTCTCCCAACAACCTTTGTACTATGCACCTTTTTTCCATTATAATGAAAATGACACAGTAGGGTTTTACCCTACTGTTTTATGGTCAAAAAAATGGGACACTGCAATGCCTGTGGGCCTAATGGGCCTGCTGCGGGCCTGAATCCTGGCCCATGGTTGGGTTTCTAGTCGTATTCAGGCCGTGCTGGCCCAGTAGGTGGCATTTTTTTCTTTTTTGCAATTTATTTTTTCATTTCTACTTAGAACTAAATACTTATAGTTTTTTAGTGATTTCTTTTTTAGGTCAGGTCACAAAAATTATAAACTTTCTGTTAGTGCCATTAGTTTTAAAATTTGAATAGTTTAAATTTGAATTTTTTAAAATTTGTGTGAATCACTAGTTTATGAATAACTTTACTGTAAAAATTGATTTTTGAGTCATTCTTTTTCCTGCTATTTAATATTACTGTGTTTTATCATTATACTCAATTTGGTAATTTTAGTTAGTCATAACTAATATTATAGGCATTTTTTTTTCTTTTTTGCTATTTATTTTTTCATTTCTACTTAGAACTAAATACTTATAGTTTTTTAGTGATTTCTTTTTTCTTTTAGGTCACAAAAATTATAAACTTTCTGTTAGTGCCATTAGTTTTAAATTTTGAATAGTTTAAATTTGTGTGAATCACAAGTTTGTGATCAACTTTACTAAAAAATGAACATAGATGCACCTATAGAGAAAATTCGACCTAAATTCATAATCAATTTCTATGAACTTCAGAGAAATTCATTATGAATTTAGGTCAAATTCCCTGTATAGGGGCATCTATTTTCACTTTGAGAGGAGCTCAACAAGGCAGAGAGGGACGGGCTTATAAACCGGTGTGGGCACCCTTCGGTTGGCGAGGTGGGACTAAACTCTGAGCACAATGAGGACCAACTCTTTAGTCCCGGTTTGTGGCACAAACCGGGACTAATGGTCATGTTCCAGGGGCGAGCGCTATTTTTTTCCAATTTTTTTGTTCTGTTTTCTACATTATTTATTTTCTTTTGTTTTTTGCTTTATTTTTTAATTCTTTTTGCTTTTAGTTTTAGAAAAATTATAAACTTTCTGTTAGTGCCATTACTTTTCAAATTTGAAAACACTTTTTTAGTTTTTTAGTTTTCTTTGTTGCTTTATTTATTGTATTTTGTTTCTACTTACAACAAAATACTTATTGTTGTTATTTTTATTTTTTCCAGTTTTTTTGTTTTTTTTGTGTATTATTTATTTTCTTTTGTTTTTGCTTTATTTTTTAATTCTTTTTGCTTTTAGGTCAGCAAAATTATAAACTTTCTGTTAGTGCCATTAGTTTTAGAAAAATTATAAACTTTCTATTAGTGCCATTAGTTTTCAAATTTGAATAGTTAAAATCTGAATTCTTTGA
>NW_024118634.1:0-8886 GCF_003073215.2 Triticum urartu
GGGGGCGATGCCCGATTTTAATGCTCGCAATGGCTTTGAATTTTAATGCTGGTTTCATTTCCAGTGCTAGCTTGCCTGCTTGGGGTGACGATGCCCGATTTGGACCCCATTATTGCTAGCTCTGACGGAAGGTATGTGGCCTTGTACCCACATTTTCTCAGATGGTTTTTGTTAAATTTCGCAAATACCAGAGACAAAGTAACGCAACATCTTCACACAAACCAAAGTCGAATAAGTTTGGTTACACGGATTCAGAAAGCCATATAATTTTGAAGAGAGGTAATATCCACCACAAGAAATGACAACGTCGCTAGCGGGCGCTTAAAATCACCACTAATGGTCCGGTGGCCATCAGTGGTAACAAAAAAACCACTACTGGGTTTGTTGCCCATCAGTGGTGATGCGTCTTAGAATTCTTTAAAAAAAAGGTCTGCCATGGTCACCTGGAATGCAGGCGGACGCATCCGGAAGTCTCCACGGGCATTGGTCGGGCACTCCTCAAATAACTCTTTCTGCATCCGAACACCTCATATATGGAATCTTAAAATCATACAAACCATGCAACGAAAACACCTACGCAGTACATAGATCAACTAATCCTTGACTATGCTACTCGTTTTCATCGGAGATGAGCACTATCTCCGTTCTAGGCTCTGGGTACATGGGGGGCAGACGTAACTCCGGCTCCTCCTCTACCTCCAGTATTTTGGGAAATTGACATGTATTATTGGTACGGATATGATTTTGTCCACTAAAATAGAATGATTCTTTCCACAATATATGGTATTGTGATATTAATTTTTGGTACTAACATTGTCATTTGTGCTACTAAAATCGTGTTTGTGGTACTGAAATATATAATTTCATTTATTTTGAAATGAAGCTAATATTATTTACGGAAATTGATATTACTAGTTGAAAAATTAATTTAATTAATAAACATTGATATTGTGATGGATTGGACACTTGAATTTGATATTGACTTTTTACTAAAATGGTTTGGCTAGTTGTTACTGAAATACTTGCCACTTGATTAGGAAACATGTGATTTTTTTATTGAGACAGACGTGTGTTCCTGAAAAGGATATAATTTTGTCTACTAAAATGAAATAATTATTTGGAATACATTGATTCGTGGTAGTGAAATCGCCAAATTTGTGTTCCGTGGTATTGAAATATAAGGGTTGTGGTATTGAAATTGAGATATTGCTATCAAGAAAATATCCGTTCTTATAATTGGTGATGTTGAAGTTTACGATATGTTGTATTGAAATGGGTTATATACAATTAAAACACACATGGTTATTTTTTGCATATTGTATTAGAAATAGAAATGAAGAATGTTGGTACTGAAATTGAATTTTGGAATAAGTGGATTTTTGTGAAATGACTGAAAACCTATTTAGAAAATGTATTACGTAATGAAATTGTTTTTGCAATATATTTAAATTGATACTGATTGATCATTAAATTGATTTTTGACAAATTTGTTAAAGAATATTGTTATTGTGATGGATTGAATAGTGAAATTGATTTTTGATTTTTTTACTGAAATGAATATGGTATTTCCCCGTGAAACATGTAATGGATTGGATTGGACACTGAAGTTGTGATATTGAAATTGAAACACATCTGCTTCTATTATTGAAATGTATTGTAGTTTCACTGGTTTAAACTCTGATATTGTTATTGTGATGTATCAAAAACTGAAGTTGTGACATTGAAATTGAAACACATTTGCTTCTGTTATTGAAATCTACCATAGTTGATTTTTTTGTGAAGTAAAATATTTGTGATATTGAGAATTGCAATATGTGTTTTGTGATGTTGGAATTTGAAATATGGCGGCATTGAAGTTGAATTTATGATATTGAAATTTGTAATATGTGAAATGTAGTTGAAGTTGTAATTTGTGATATTGAAAATTATAATATATTGTTAGAATTATGTCGAATATTATTGTACAAGTTAGGTTACAGTTGGACTTGGAGTCATACGGTGTGTGGAGAGGATATGGAGTCGTGTTCAAGTAGGACACTTGTATCTTAGGCCTCTCATATATAGCGGGGTAGACACACGATGTAACATATGCCAACATAATAGCACGGGCACGCGGGGGAGCCGGCGGCGTGTGCCGGCGCCCGGGCAGCCAGGGTGCGGTATTGTAGCGGTGTCATGGGGAGGAGCACCCGTAGTCAGGCCCCGGGGATGTAGCCATGATGGTGAACCTCGTTAACAAATCTCGGTGTCGTGCCTCGTGTGATTGCTTGGTCCTTGGATGATCGACGGTATGCCTCGGATTTATTCTAACAAGTGGTATCAGAGCAAGGTTGCGAGGAGACTGCGGATCGTTGATTTATAGGAAGGATCGACTCCAAGATGCAGCCAGTTCTCGGCGTGGTACTTGACGTGATCGGAAGCAAGCAGGTCAGTGGGAGGCTCGTGCGCAGACAAGGCTAGACGTGCGGCGATGGATCAAGAGGATCGATCGGGTGAGTGTGCTGGCGGGATGGCCCGGGTGGGGCTGTCCGAGCCGGCAGGTGTTCGGGACGAGGCGCAGGTACGCGTGGCTGGCTACTCAGGAGCGTTGCGTGCATGTGATTTGTTTGGAAAAAAAAGAGGACCGAGTCCTCATGTTAGACATGGAAAGAGGCAGCAGCAGATCAAATCGGCAAGGAATATCCATTGATATGCATCCATCGGGAATTAGCAAGGCAGGGCAAAGCACTTAGCCTAGCAATCAAGAGTTGAGCCAAGGCAGGAGCTGCTACAAGCGAGGACCAGAAGATCCTTTTTTGGTTGGAATTGCTAGTAGTACACGGAAGACTGGAGGTTCTGTTCGTGTACTTGGGGCAACGTGTGTAAAGCTCGAATAATTTTTCGCAGGGCAGCCGTACAAAGGACTATGGCACCCATGGGTACCAGGTTTGAGGTGGAGAAGTTGACTGGACTGAAAACCTTGGGTTATGGCAGACAAAGGTGAAAGATTTGTTGGCGCAATAGAGATGCTTGAATGTGTTGCAGGAAGTCATGTCAGCTAAGATGGAATTATCAGGTGATGGATGGAGATGCGCGGAAGACGATTTGAGAGTCTCGAGTGTGTCATTGCAGTCGGATAATTTCGGCTGGGTTGGACAGGAGAGTCTGACAGATCGACGGGGATGTCGGTCAAAGTAGAAGACGGCGGTGATTTCAGTGACGACGACATAAGAGCGTGATGCTGATGGTGGCCGAATTCTGAGGCGTGGAAACACGTGGTGCAGGCCTGAGGGCTTGTGCGGCTTCGACAGACTATGGCGCACGGTTGATTCAAGACGGTGCACATGAGAGAGCTTGAAGTTGACGGGGCGCAGGGTGGCAGTACAACCACCATGGAGTCAAGTTGAAGGTGGAGTAGGAGTCTGATGGGTGACTTCACTCTGAGCTGATGGAGGGGCTACGGCGTAAGTTAACGGAGAGTCGAAGCCTATTTCAGCGGGATAGCGAGAGACACGTGGTTTCAGACTGGGTACCAATGGTCTGTTGGAGACGTGATACTCGGCATCGGTCGGTGATGATCGGTGGTTCTCTACAGTGGGGGTTAGCTACCCGGGAGATTCGACCAGGACAACAGAGGCTCGACGTTGTGATAGCGACGAGGCGTGCGGTAAGCACGGGACACAACAACAGGCCAAGGCACTGATGGTCAGACATGTGGTTAGACAAACTATGCAGGGGGTGCTGAAGCAGTGTTGACGAGTACCGGATTCAAGTTGGTGACTGGGTCTATCGGTGCTAGTTGATGGACAGGAGTTGACCATGGAGAATCTGAGAAAGTGGCGGAAAGTCTGAAATTGTCAAAAGCTGAGAGAGTACATGGCCGTATATTCTATGGTGTTCAGTGCAGATGGCAAAGTGCGGATGACAAGTATAGAAGGAGGCGTAGTGCTATAGCTGTGGGACATGTCAGAGACTATCCGGGAAGAAGGGTGAGACAACTGTGAATTTTGACTCAAATTGACACAGGGCGACGGTGAAATTCCTTCAAGTTTCAGACAGACGGTCATGAAAGAGCGGTGATGTTGAGTTCAGGTAACTCTTATATGTGACACCCAATATGTGAGTTGTTCATTTTCATGCAGATTCATGATCAGTGTGTGATGGCGTTGAGCGGATACTCCGGAAGTTGGGAGCACAAAGTAGAGTAACGAGGAACTTAATTTTTGCTCGAGTGTTGACTGTGATGAAGACGAGAAGGGACTACAGTTGCAGGTGGAGTCACATGGAGTCTGTGAGTAGCAGCGGTGCTCATGGTGTATCTCAAGTCCAATGTACATGGAGGTTCGACGCACGGACGAATTCAAGGTGGTGGAGAATATTCGCCAAGGTGGAGTTTGTTAGAATTATGTCGAATATTATTGTACAAGTTAGGTTACAGTTGGACTTGGAATCATACGGTGTGTAGACAGGATATGGAGTCGTGTCCAAGTAGGACACTTGTATCCTAGGCCTCTCATATATAGCGGGGTAGACACATGATGTAACCTATGCCAACATAATAGCACGGGCACGCGGGGGAGCCGGCGGCGTGTGCCGGTGCCCGGGCGGCCAGGGTGCGGTATTGTAGCGGTGTCATGGGAAGGAGCGCCCGTAGTCAGGCCCCGGGGATGTAGCCATGACGGTGAACCTCGTTAACAAATCTTGGTGTCGTGCCTCGTGTGATTGCTTGGTCCTCGGATGATCGACGGTATGTCTCGGATTTATTCTAACATATGTGTTGTGTGATGCTGAAATGTGTAATATGGCGGCAATCAGGTTGAACTTTTGACGCTGAAACCATCACTCATCATCTAAATTTGTGATGTGTGATTTCAATTCCAGTATTGAAATTGCAATTCCCGTTATTGAAGTTTGTGTTCTGTGGTATTAAAATATGTGATTTGTGATATTCACATAGAAGAAATCTCTGGTTCCATCATTTGTGATTTTGGAGCCACTTCCTATATGTATCAATATATAAGATGTTTTTTGACACTATGACAATGTAAAAAAGGTTTTATATTTTGATATGGAGGGAGTAATTATTTGTGACATTCAAATTATCAAAATTGGAATCAGTGAAATTAATATGTCTTCAAATATACTCCCTCCGTTCCAAAATAGATGACCCAACTTTGTACTAACTTTGTACTAAAATTAGTACAAAGTTAAGTCATTTATTTTGAAACGGAGGGAGTATCAATTATTAATCTTGTTTGAAAGCCTCTGTCCTCAGGATTTCAAATATATATAAAAAAATAATTCAAAAACTGAATTGTAGTTTACAAGATACGGGTCATCTAAAAAACCTCCAAGAAAAACAATGTCATGCATTCACTTCTCCGTAAAAGTGAGTGGTGTGTGTGACCCTTGAGGTGACTTAAACTTCCTATACAGTGTGAGGGGCAAAGCAAATACTCCATGCATGTGAGTCTAAAATGCACGGATTTTGAAGCAAATAAAAGGCAAATCCTTTACTGGTACATACCTTGGGTGCTAGAAAAATGCAATTTCAACCCCCATGCATGCGCGTGGCCGCTGGGGACTGAATTCGGCACGTCCTGCTTTGGGATAGTGCTCTGCTTCGGTCTTAAAACTTGCGAATGAGATGGGGCGCAACTGCAACACGTACTTGCCTCCATTGGAAACTAATAATGCGCTGCTCGCCTGGCCTGCTCCCGGAAACTAATACACATCCGAGGGAGTGATGGAGACCAAACCGGGCGGGTCGCCATCGTGGGTGGATGCAGTACTACTCGGCCTAGCCCGACGCCTACTACGTGTTTGGCTGCGGTTTGCTATAATGCTTGCATCGCATACATTTCTCAACCCAGTTTGGTTGAGTAAAAACAGGCCCTAATACGCTATTTGTAACTTGTTTGACTGCCTGCATCTAGTGTCCCTGCATTAGGTAATATACAAGTGCATTTTGTTTGGTTGCCTGTATTGGCCCAAGTGGTACATGAACACGGTGTTTGGTTGCATACGGCGTACATGTTGTGCTTATCTTGTACCTTAGTTGGTGAGATTATCCACACCTAGCACACCAACGCCACAACACAACAATGGCGATGAACTGGACGAAGATGATGAAGTTCTTCAGCTTCAACCCAAACTAACGATCCACCTTCACACCTCCAACCTTGCCACACTGTCAACACTGCTGCCTCCGTGCTTTCGCACCCAGTCGGAGTAAACTTGTTCTGCTGCTTGCCTAGTCTTGAACCCTCTATGGCTGTTGTTGCCATACGATGCCACTTGTGCACTGGCTTCTTCCGATGAACTATAAACCCCTGAAACCTTACCGATGAACATGACGTACCACTTTCCCTAGCAATGCACAAGAGCAAGAGTTGAAGCAGGAAATCAATGGAGCACACAAGTAGCAAGCAAAGTAGCACACAAACAACAATGGAGCAGAAGCGAAGAAGTAAAGCATGCATGATCATACGGCATAGCAAGTTCTACCTAGCACTACCTTGGTGTTAACCTACCACCACATCCAAAAGAGGGTGTCGTCCTACCAGCGCAAGTTCACCATTAGCGTGAGGGGTTACTATATACCATCTCACCAAAATATACAGACCATCAAATAGTTTTTGAGCCCTAACTACACAAAATGTACGTCGTCATCGTCATCGTCGTCGTCGTCGCCACCGCCGTCGGGGATCATGCACACGCACAGGCAGCACTACTCTAGTAGTAGTGCTTGCCCAGCCAGCTCCCGAGCCACAGCACCCTGTGAGCGTCGGCCATGGCAACGAACCAACACCCTGGGCATTGTTGTCAAGTAGGTGGCTCAGCGCTGCCATGAGAGCCTCGTTGCTGAAGCCATCCTGGGTCATGACAGCGCTATACAGGTCAGGATGGACGTCGAGAGGCTTGCACTCCCTGCTGGCTATTGCCACCTCCTTCACCGCCTCAGTCATGCTGTAAAAAATATTGATCTCCTCCTTCATCAGGCCTCCTCTCTTCCTCTTTCTATCATGGACGGGGTCAAATGGCTTGTCCAAGGGCTTCACGAAGGGCTTGTTAGGGCCATTAAGGACCTCGATGTCCGGGGTCATAGGGAAGTCTGGCATGTGAGAACCAAGAGGCTCCCTTGAGCCCATGGCATGCTTCCTAGTTGCCAGCCCGAAGGAGAAGATGTGCTGCATATGGCTGTAGTTCTGTATGGGTGTGTTGGGGAACTCAGCGTCCCTTGGATGGTCCTAAGAATGAAACACAAGTGTTGCTAGTTGCGATTACGAGTAGGCAATGGTGGACAATATGAAAAGGAAGAGGGCTGTGAGCTAACCGGGACATGGCCGGCGTAGTGCTCTGCCTCTAGAACTATGGAGCGAGTGTTCTCATCCCACGAGGCGCCACTAAGGTCTCTTAGCTTGGACACTTGGATCCATCGACCTCTCCACTTCCTCAGATGGTTGTACACCTGGGTGGCAGACACCTCCTGCCCACAGAACTCGCCTGCTTCGCAACAGTGTTCAAGTGCACCACCTTGAAGCCCTTGTCAGTCCTAACTCCACTAGAGATGAGCTCACACATCTTGTTCAGCACGAACGTGGACATGAATGGCTGCCACTTCATGTTGTTTGACCTACCATCCTTCTTTGCCTTTGCTGCTGCTACCTTGAGTGCAGCGGCATCAGCAGCAGGAGTTGGCTCAACGAGCACTACTGGCACATAGAGGGAATCAGATGCGAACAACTTTGAATCAGGTGCCATCTCGGACATAGGCTGCGAGTCCTCGACAAACGATGGAGCAAACTGGCTGTCGGACAGGACAAGGGCCTGACTAAGATCTTGCGCCTGCGTGGTCATGTCCTATAATCGTAGCACGCATTGACAATAAGCATAGCACACAACATACCGGACAATCCATGAAAGCAGGAGCATACATGTACATGGTTCATCACTATCATAGCAAGCACATACTTCATCGCTATCATACTAAGCATACCGGACAATCTATGAGCAGGAACATACATCTACAACAAACAACATGCTACAAATGGACCACCAATAGCTACAAATCACAGATCTAAGCACGAATCAACACAAGCACAAGGTTCAACTTCAAACTCTACTACCAATCTAGCCTACCACATGCTTGAACATCTAGCCCTACCACAAATTCCAACCGCAGCATAGCTAGCAATCAACCATATGAGCTCACAAATCAGACCACTAACCAACCATGCATCTACATCAAACCCTAGCTGCAGCTCAGATCTAGCTACAAGGAACAAAGAGTAAGGGGGATTGAACTCACCGAGGCCATGGCTGCAGCCCAAGGACGAGGGGGGACGGTCGTGGAAGATCAACGCTGGCCGGTGAAGAAGCGTCGACGCCGTGGACCGCCGGCGGATGAAGATGCGCCGCTTACCTGCTTGTCGGTGCCGATGCGCGTCGGCGGGAAAGCTTGAACGGAGGGAGAATGGTGGAGGGAGTTGGGGCGGTGAGGGAGGGGCTAAATAGGGGTGGACTCGGTGGGAGGTGAGTCGAAATCCTCCCGCCGATTTTTCGGCGATGCGGGCAAGCTCGCGCCATCTTTCTGCTCGCACGAGGGAAGAAACGCGTCGCTCTCCCCTGCCTCACCCGAGCCAGACTCGGAAACTACTGCCGATTAGGGCGTTTTCCCTCGGCCTGGCCTGAAAGTGCTTTAAGTTCCATATGATGCGGGCTACATAGTGCAGGCTACCAAACGGGGGCTCAATCTTTTCCGCACGGGCCGGGCTGGGACATATGCAGGCAACCAAACGCACCCCTAGTGCACTGCACCTCAGGCCGCAGCTCGCATTAACAGTAGCTATCTTCGTCTAAGTCCGACAGCCAGCTCTCCTCTACCTAGCTATCTACTTCTCTTTC
>NW_024118635.1:0-13239 GCF_003073215.2 Triticum urartu
ACTAGTCCACGATTCTTTCACCCAGTGATGTAATAACTCATTATGATGTAAAAACAATCTCTAAATTGCTATTGTATGAAAACTTGTATAGTGGTGTATGAATACGACATATAATGAAAAAGAAATAGAGTACGCAATAATAGTAGTAGCGCGGGCGCAGAGGCGCGCTGCTAGTACTTACCAGTAGCACATTACGGAAAACTCGCTACTAGTAAGTACTTAGCAGAAGTGTGTGTTGAACAACGCTGCTGCTAACCTTTAGCTGTAGCGCCTTATCAGTAGCGCGGCAACCCGCGCTACTGATAGGCCAAAAACCCATGGTACTGCTAGGCTTTTCCCTAGTAATGAATGTGCATGGGCCTCGCCGATGGTCATGGTGCAAAGCACTACTGAGTGTGGCACGGAGGAGGAGGGTTGCACAGACGAGGAGTGTGGTGCCGACTCGTCATCGGCTCCGTCCTCCGTTGGGACGTCAGCCTCCTACCGGCCAGCCAACCGACAGCAATGGCAAGAAACTCCTTCTCCTGGTACGGCGTCAGCCCGTCCTTGAGAGCTTTGTCGGGGGAGGAATCCATGGTGGGAGTGGTGCGAAGAGGGATCGGAGACAGATGGCTGCGGCTATGCCCGTGGCAGAGGTTTATATAGCAATGATGGGCGATAGAGGGACAGACGGGTAGCGCCAGAGTAGGGCCTCGACAACCCTGTGTCATTAATGTGGGCGGCAGATAGACAGGAGAGTGGCTGTCGTCTCGTTTGAATGCGGAGTGGTCACCTGCACCAGGAAGCAACGCGGGTGTCACTCTATCGGTCAGCGCACTGCTTCAATGCCGACACCAGTGAGCGGTCACGTCCGCTTTTGCTGGGCATGAATGCGGGCACTGATGCTCTGGAGTGACGCTGATCGTTTCGGGCGGGAAGCACACGCGGGAGGGAGGAGGAGTTTTTGGTGGGCTAGGGCAGTCAAAAGCGGGCATGGCAGCGGTCCGGACTCCCGCGAAGCCCCCCATGATGTTTTTGGTTTGCGGGAGAAAACGTGTCCGGACCGTCCTACCGACCGATACAAGCCCGCGTTGGATGGCTTCTGCGCCCGAACGGATGCTGGCGGTTTGAGGGTCAGCATTGGAGATGCCCTAATAATCATGCTAATGCAAAAAAGATCAATGCGGGCGGCCCAGACTGCCGGCTTCTCTAATATACTTTCTTTTAATGTGGTTGAAAAGGAGAAGGTTGAATATTTTCCGATGGGTTGACATGGAATGTGGTGATTGTTTTTGGTGATTCTCAGTGCCCATCCCATAGAGAAATCATAATTCTGGGTTGAACGGGTGCATCTCATAAATACCTTACAAGCGCCCAGTTTTATTGTTGGAGATTTTAACATGACAAGGAGGTCATCTAATAAGAAAAATCCAGGCGGATTCAACAAGTCGAGCATCCTTTTCAACTCAAGTAGCGCTACGGATGTCTTGATGGAAATCTCTATTAGGGCATCTCCAACCAATCATCTATAATTTAGTGGAGGATACGGGCAAGTATCTTTAGTGGAGGATAATTTTTTGCCTCCAACGGTGGCCGGGCCTGTTAGAAGATATTGTGTAGAGATAGGAAAGCTGTTTAACTTGTATCTCTTTCTATCTCTTCTTCTGTTTTATCTCTTTCAACCTTCTATAACAATAACGATCGATCTCTTCTCGGTCGGTTCTTGTAAGCAACGGCATACAATATATATATACAACCGCGGCCCGAGAAAAGGGTTCAACGCTTCCATCAACCTTTTACATGGTAATAGAGCCTCTTCCTCGATAGATTGGATAGAGATCGCATCTAGCTACCAGGTGACCACAGCCATGTCCACCACCACCGCATCCATGACGCCCAGCACCATGGGTGCGCTCACCACCTCCTCCTCCTCTACGTTTGCATCATCATCCACCTCCAACTCCACCACCTCTTTCCTCGGATCGCCGCCGCAAGAGAAGCTGACAAGGGGCAACTTCCTGCTCTGGAAGGCCATCGTCCTACCACAGATCAAGGGCGCGCAGATGGAACATTATCTCGACGCGAAGAGTCCGGCACTGCCGTCCACCCTCACCATCACCAAGGACGGCTAAGAAGAACAGGTACTGAACTTTGCGAGATCCCTCTGGTTTGCACAGCAGCAACAGCCCTAAGGCTACTTGAAGGGCTCCCTTTCCCGCGACATTCTTGCACAAGTTGCCACGCTGCAGATGCCGGCTGAAGTCTGGCGCACCATCCATGACATGTTCGCCGCCCAGAGCCAAGCCCAAGCTATCAATACCCGCATCGAGCTTACGAATCTTCAAAAAGGTAACATGACTATGGCCGAATATCTTGGAAAGATTAAGAGCCTCACAGATGAAGTTGCCTGCACCGCTGCCGCGCTCTCCGATCCGGAGATCGTGTCCAAGATCTTAGCCGGGCTAGACATGGACTACAATCCAGTAGTCTCGGCCCTTGCAGCTCGGGTGGAGCCGATCACTGTACAGGAGCTATATAGCCAGCTCCTGAGCTTCGACGCCAGCCTCAGCCTCCTTCATGGCGCCAGCTTCTGTCAATCCTCCGCCAACGCCGTCTCGCGTGGCCCCAGTCGTGGGCGCGGTCACCACGCGCAACGCGGCGGTGGGCGTGGGCACGGCAACTCCCAAGACAGCGACTACAACTACAACTACAACAACAGGAGGCGGCAGCTACAACAACTCTGGCAACAGATAAGGGGGTGGTGGCTACAATAACAAAACTAGCCGCCGCTCCTCCTCTTCCTCTCGTGGTCGCCCTCGCTGCCAACTCTGCAAGAAGGCCGGCCATGAGGTTATGGATTGCTGGCACCGCTTTGATGAGGACTACGTTCCCGATGCTAAACATGTTTCTGCAGCCATGCGTGAGCAAGGAGGAGATGGCGTGTGGTACGTTGATTCCGGCGCCACGGATCATGTCACAAGTGAGCTAGAGAAGTTCGCTCTCCGTGAAAAATATCACGGCAATGATCAGATTGACATCGCAAGCGGTGGAGGTATGGATATCCAACACATTGCTCAAGCATTTATTAATTCACCTATGCTTAACTGTGATCTAATTCTGAAGATGTTCTTCATGTTCCTCAAGCTGACAAAAACCTTGCTTCTATGTCTCGTTTAGCCACTGATAATAATGTCTTCTTTGAAACTCACCCTCGTTACTTTTTTATAAAGGATCGGGCAACAAGGGAACTTCTACACCACGGTAGATGCATTGGAGGCCTCTACCCCATCACATCCGGAGCACTTAGTCGCAAGCGTTGTTAGGTCTACTCCGTCATCAGGCCCTCTATGGCAAGGTGGCATCAACGATTAGGACATCCTTCCTCAGTCATTGTTAAGCAAGTTATCAATAAAGGCAATCTTTCTTTGTCTCCTAGACCTCTTAGTGATTTAGTTTGTGAAGCTTGTCAATGTGCCAAGAGTCACCAACTTCCCTATCCTAGATCAAGTAGTGTTTCTCATGCGCCTTTAGAGCTTATTTTCAGTGATGTATGGGGCCATGCCCGTGATTCTTTTGGACGAAAGAAATATTATGTTAGTTTCATTGATGATTATAGCAAGTTTACCTGGATTTACTTACTCAAGTATAAATCTGAAGTTTTTTTCCATATTCCAAGAGTTTCAAAAACTTGTTGAAAGACACTTTGTCAGAAAATTTTTGACAGTCCAAAGTGACCGAGGAGGGGAGTATGAGAAGCTCAACTCCTTCTTTCATAGTATTGGTATTGCACACCATGTGTCTTGTCCTCATGCCCATCAATAGAATGGCTCTGCAGAGAGAAAACATCATCATATTGTTGAAGTTGGTTTATCTTTACTTGCTCATGCTTCTATGCCTCTCAAATATTGGGATGAAGCTTTCATCACTGCCACATATCTTACTAATCATTTGCCTAGCAAAGTCATTGCCAATTCTACTCATTTGGAGCGTCTCTATAATCAAAAACCAGATTATAATTCTCTCAAAACTTTTGGTTGTGCATGCTACCCCAATCTTCGTCCTTACAATCGTCATAAACTTGAGTTTCGTTCAACTCAATGTGTTTTTCTTGGCTATAGGAATATTCACAAAGGCTATAAGTGTCTAGAAGTTGCTACTGGACGTATTTATATTTCTCGAGATGTTGTTTTTGATGAAAATCTCTTTCCATTTGCCAAGCTTCATCCAAATGCAGGAGCTCTCCTCTGTGCTGAAATAGCTCTTCTTCCAGATCACGGGGTGAACTAAATAATGCTGACCTTGTGAAAAATTCCAATGAAAATTGTGATTCTGCAGATTTTGGTCGTCATTTTATGTGTACAGATCAGGACTAGACACGCACGAGATCCCATGCTGATCCTGCTGGCAGCGGCGCTGGATCCCAAGCCGATCCTCGCATCAGCGCATCTGTCCCTAGCAGCGCGCAATCCCAGGAGGATCGCTCTCCTCTGCATGCGTCTCGTGCGCGGGTGGCCGACCAGGTGGACCTTGCCTATCTCGCTCCGCGATTGGACAAGGCCGCCAGCCTAGGCGCAGGTGCATGCGCGTGCGTGGCCAACAGCCCCCACCAGGTGGAGCCCGCTAGTCCAGGCATGGGAAAGCGCTTATCATCGCGTGGCGTGGACGAGCGCTTATCACCGCGGGCGAGCGCGTCCCTATCACCGAGCGCCACTTGTTCGCAGGATGACGTGGCAGGGGGAGCTGTCGACAGGGGGACATCTGAGGTGTCAGGCACAGCAGCCAGTGCAGAATCTTTCTTGGATCCGGCGATGGGATCTTCTGTGGATCGTTCTACGCCTACATCAGCAGCTCTATCTTCGGCTCCTCGTCGTCACACCAGGTCACAGTCAGGTATCGTCAAAAATAAGGAGTATAAGGATGGTACGATATGGAATGATAGAGGCAAACGTGTTTTTCTTAGTACTGTTGGTGAACCAAATAATTTGCATGATGCTCTAGCACATAAAGATTGTCGTCACACCAGGTCACAGTCAGGTATCGTCAAAAATAAGGAGTATAAGGATGGTACGATATGGAATGATAGAGGCAAACGTGTTTTTCTTAGTACTGTTGGTGAACCAAATAATTTGCATGATGCTCTAGCACATAAAGATTGGAAGGAGGCTATGGATAAAGAATATGATGCACTCATGAAAAATAGAACTTGGCACTTAGTACCTTCAAAGCAAGGTAGCAATGTTATAGACTGCAAATGGGTATATAAGATAAAAAAGAAAATTTGATGGAAGTATAGACAGATACAAGGCTAGATTAGTTGCCAAAGGTTTTAAGTAGAGATTTGGTATTCATTATGAAAATTCTTTTAGTCATGTTGTTAAGGCAGCTACTATTCGACTTGTATTGTCTATTGCTATTTCCAGAGGATGGATTTTAGGCAGCTAGATTTTTAGAATGCGTTTCTTCATGGTGTTCTTGAGGAAGAAGTGTTCATGCGGCAACCACCTGGATATGAGAATCAAAGCACACCACATTATCTTTGTAAGTTGGATAAAGCTTTGTATGGTCTGAAACAAGCCCCAAGAGCTTGGTACTCAAGGTTGAGCATGCAGTTGCAACAACTTGGATTTACACCATCTAAAGCTGATACTTCATTGTTCTTTTATCATAAAGACAAGATCACTATATTTGTACTTGTTTATGTTGATTATATAATTGTTGCAAGCTCAAGTTCAGATGCTACCACTTGTTTGCTTAAAGATCTCAAGTTGGAATTTGCTCTCAAGGACTTGGGTGATCTTCACTACTTTCTTGGCATAGAGGTCAACTGAGTCAAAGATGGTATTCTTCTTACGCAGGAAAAGTACACTTCTGATATACTCAAGAGAGTAGGACTACACAATTGTAAACCTGTGAGTACACAAACTTCAACTTCTGAAAAACTTACAATTGAGAGAGGAGAAGCACTTGGATCAGAAGATGCAACAAATTATAGAAGTGTTGTGGGTGCTTTACAATATCTAACTCTTACACGTCCTGATATTTCTTACTCTATGAATAAGGTATGTCAGTATTTACATGCACCTAGAACAACTCACTGGACTGCAGTTAAGAGGATTTTAAGGTATCTTAAGTTTTGTGGAGGACTTGGACTTCAGATTACCAAGTCTCCATCTCTACTTGTTACTGCTTATTCTAGACTGGGCAGGGTGTGCTGATGATGGAAGGTCTACAGGTGGTTTTGTTGTGTTTCTGGGAACTAATCTCATATCATGGAGTGCAATAAAAGAGGATCCTGTCTCAAGGTCAAGTACAGAGGTTGAGTATAAAGCTTTGGCGAATGCTACAACAGAAGTAATGTGGATATAGACATTGCTCTATATGAACTTGGAATCAAGGCTCCTAAAGCTGCTAGATTATGGTGTGATAATATTGGAGCAACTTATCTTTCAGCTAATCCTGTTTTTCATGCACGCACCAACCATATTGAAGTTGATTTCCACTTTGTCAGAGAAAGAGTGGCTTGAAAGCTACTTGATATTCAGTTTATACCTACTCGAGATCAACTTGCTAATGGATTCACAAAACCTCTCACTATGAGGAGGTTGGATGAGTTCAAGTACAATCTTAACCTTGCGCAAGTTTCCTAAGGTTTAGACTGAGGGGGAGTGTTAGAAGATATTGTGTAGAGATAGGAAAGCTGTTTAACTTGTATCTCTTTCTATCTCTTCTTCTATTTTATCTCTTTCAACCTCCTGTAACAATAACGATCGATCTCTTCTCGATCGGTTCTTGTAAGCCACGACATACAGCATATATATACAACCGCGGCCCGAGCTAAGGGTTCAGCGCTTCCATCAACCTTTTACAGGGCCTAATTGTTTCCCTATATTTAGAGGAGGACATATTTTTGGCTCAATTCATTTAGCCTAGCCACATAGATTTCAAACAATTGCATGCTATTTAATCAATCATCTGAGTGACTCAAATTCAACATGCACAAACCAAAAACGCATATATAGTTGCCAATTCAAATTAAAACATGGAAATAGTTCATCCAAAAGGCACCACATCGATCAAGTTTGATCCAAAATCACCACAACATAGTATGTTTGTGTCACGGATCGAGCCCAACCAAAGGCATGCAACACGAACTCAAACACCACTGTCACCAAAGAGATCATGACCATCTCCATCATCTCCATCTCCACGTCCACAAGCATCCACGCGGCCACCACCACCATCTCCTCCTTGTCCAACACCATCTCCACGGCCACCACCCCCATCCACACGACCACCACTCCCATCTCCATGGCAACCACCACCATCCACAAGGCCACCACCATCCACAAGGCCACCACCATCACTCCGAAGAGAGGTCTCCGTTTGGGTCAAGATTTCTCCATGAGTGAGCTCCAAAAACATTTTTGCCGTGGCATCTTGTGTTCGGGTTCTTAAACATGATAGCACGTTCTTTGGCCTTTGAGAGTTCGGTTATGTCTCATTAGCAGCCTATTTTTCTCCTATAAATGATTTTTCAAGGATTGGTTAGAGATGCTCCTAGTGGTGTGAAATATACCTGGTCATCAGAGAACATGGAAGTTCCCACTTTTGAAAAGTTTGATAGAGTTTTGGTTTTCCCTACTTAGGGAGATGAGTTTCCTCTAGTGAGTGCTACTTATTTAGCCAAGGATCTTTCTGGCTGTACCCATATACTAATCTCCTAGGGGGAACTACCCAACATTCTACGAAGTTTTCAAACTTGAGAATTGTTGGTTCTATAGACCTGACTTTATTATATACTAGTAGGTTAGATTTGGCAGAAACATATCGTAGTGCTACTTGTTTAGATATCTGGCAGTAAAAATTATACAAGGAAAAAACTTAAGGGGTGAAACATAAATATTCAAGTTGAACAGAGGAAGCTGAAAAAATCTCTCCGAAAGCATAAGATGGGTTGGACGGGCTAGAAGAATCCCAAGGTTTAATAGTTGAGGACAATTTGTACAACAACAATGTCAAAATACCTAAGGATCATTCTAAAAGAGGAGAAAATGAAATCACTCCACAGATATCATGAGATGGAATTCCATGAAGGGAAAATACCTATGGCTAATGGAAGACAAAAAGAAAAACACAACTGCTCAGCCTTACCAAGATGTAGGAGTTATTGAAGGACAATCTAATGCGATTGATTTTATAACTGATTTCTAACCAATATTATTTGGAAAGTCAGAACAATCTAGTTTGTTTTAGGAGATATTGACTAGGAAATTTACCTTTGAGGTACTACAGGAGTATGTGTTTGGCACACAGACAAACAAATGAGTTGGCCGAGATGGATTTCATGCTGATTTGTATCAGCAAATTCTAGCATATAGTCCAATTGAACTTATTTTAACTACTATAAGAGTATATGATAATAACGTTGATGTTAACATTGGGAATTTTATACTTTTATGAAATGTCAAAACTATAGTCCTGATTTAATTATTTTTAAGACTTTTAAGGATTATTTCACCAGTGGAGAAATGGCCATCTACAACTTTTGTTGGCGGCGCGTCATTTTCGATCAAAACCAGCACTATTTTTTTAAATAGTGCTGGCATTGGCATATTTTGTACGTCATCGCTATTAGATTAGTGCTGACATAGTATTTTTTTGGTCATGCAATAGATATTCGCTGAGTTTTTTTTCTTCTGTTTGCTACAATTTGTTATGTCATGGGCCTACCACGACATCACCAGTCCATCTTCAAACTACTATATCCAATAAAAAAACCTAAGTCTAATTCACCCCATCATATCTTTTTCACTTCGTCCCCCCTCTTAAGCAGCACCGCTGCCACCTCCTGACCACACCGCTCATCGCCGCCACCTCTGGGTCAGCAGTTGAGACCCCCTCCCCCCTACTCCCCCCCCCCCCCCCGCGCTTATCTTAGTACGCAGAGAGTACCGAAGAGTTTGAGATGATTTAGTGATGAGGAGCTTCGATATGTTCATAGGAAGTACTTGCTAAAAGAAATGTATGAAGTGTGGTTTGAAAGATAGCATATATGTCACTATAGAAGAAAAGGTTGCCATGTTTGTCTAGTTGAACTTGGTCCTATTTGAATAATTTTTTTTGGAACTATGTAATGTTCAACTTCACCTTATTTGAACAATTGTGTTGTTAAATTTGGAATAACTTCTTATTGTCGTTGAGAATTTGGAACACTTATCTAAACTATATGTGTTGTGCTTTCTCGATATAATAATTTTTGTTTGTTCTGTGCAATGTTATATGATGTCCTCCTACATTTGTAGGATACTTGATGAAGTAATTTACTATATAGTCATCCAATTATATTCACACATTATACAACTTCTGCTTTGATACATATATTAATGTTGCTATGCGATTGTCAAATGCATGGTATAATGACATGAATAGTTACCAAGCTTCATATAGTTCAATTTTCATATATGTTTTGTGGTTGGCACTGAGACTAGTCATTATTTTGTAGTTGGCGCTGACTTGTCATCGCCAATGCTGGTGGCAACCAGGAGGAGGTATATGATGTGGAGATGCAGAGCCGCGACCTCTTAGTGTCTCATCAATATAGCATCAAGGCCCTGCAGGAGGCGAATGTCACGCTGAAGGCGGAGAAGGGTTAGGCTGCTGAATGAGAAGGTTGATCTCTTTGGCAAGACTGTTAGGATGAGGGACGAGAGAGATTAGCTGATCGAGGAGAGGGGTAAGCTGAAGAATGAGAGAAAACTCGTTAGGTCTGAGAGGAATGAGATCAAGATGGAGATAGCTCATTTCAGAAAAAATGGAGAGAAAAATAGACACAAGATTCGTCAGTTGAAGTTAATCTTTGACAAAGAAATATGATCGACCATCCAGTAGGCTCGCTATGGAATGATGATGTAGTTTGTGAAGTTGAATTATTTAGTTCTTTAACAAGTAACTTTTGTGAAGTTGAACTAGTCAATAATTAATTTCATGAGTACTACCTAGCTATGTAGATTTGTGGAGTTAAACTAGTTAATTAAGTTGCTGAGTACCTATATGCAGTTTTGTCTGGCTTACATATAATTTTTTATTAGCGAAAAATCAATTTGATGGCCTTGGCCAAGAAGGCATGACAGTGGTAACGTACCTACTTCTGGCGTTATCCACGTGGTACTTCATCAACATGTGAAATACTGTTGATGTGGGCTGAAGAGGTGCCCTTTCTTTTGCACACCAGTCGAAGAGACACTCTTCCTTCTAAGCAAGCACAAAGAGTTCTTGTGCCAAATGCAGCCACATGCGTGCACTTCCTGCACACTAGATCCTCTCTTTGTCAAACCATCATAGCACCAGGATCACATCAACAAGAAGAATTCATTCAGACCAAGAGCCATTTGAACTGTACATCATGGAGGCCAAATTTCACCTCTCAGTACAAATCGATCATCGCAAGCCTACATCACACTCAGTGAGAAATTTTCCAATTTATCGCATACAACTACTTATTAGATGCCGCCAACCTCCTAGAGATTGATCCTCTTCATATTATTGTTATTGCCAGAGTTGGCCACATCCAGTTCACATCCGCGGATGGCACGTATCATGGTGCACACGACCGTTGCCAACAATAGGATGAGGCACAATTCAATACGAGGTTGACAACAATTAGATAAGTCGATGGATGAGAGTAATTGAAAAATATCTCATCGAGCATGATGTAGGCTTGTGACGGTCGATGTAGATTGCAAGGCAAAATTTATTTTCACGATGGACAATTCAAGCTATTCTTCGTCTAAATGGATTCTCGTCATTAATACGGTCTTGTTGGCATGAGGGTTCAGCAAAGGGAGCTCCAGAGCGGCAGGGACATGGGTAGCCATTCATTAATATAGTTGCACTCTTTTCGTTCTGAGTTAGAATGAAGAGTATGAAAACTTCCTCTTCGGTTGTGTGCTGGGAGCGAAGGGTACCTTTTCGGGCCACATGTGGACAAAAAGAGCATCTTCAGTCCACAGTTGGACGAAAATGGCCTCTTCGGTCACGGCGTGGATAAAGATTCACTCTTCATTGTTACGAGAACGGTGGGACAATATTTTTGATTTTTTTAAATCAAGACTATAATTTGAGATTTTATAAAATATAATAATCGTATACTAGTACAAAATGGTCATTATAGGCTTTCCATGGAGGCGGTTAGGAATGTTAAAATCATCGACTGTCTCTAACTTTCTTGCTCAGGCGGTTTACGAAATTAAAACCACCTCCAATGAGACGACACACTATTGGAGGAAGTTCAAAACTGCCTTCAGCTTGAAAGTATGTGAGGTATTTTCTTAACCTAAACTGCCTTCGGTATGTCTGACGCAGAGACAATATAGCCCTCAAACCCTTGCAAGGTCCCTTCTCCACTCCCTGGCGCTCTTTTTCTCCACAATCGACTAGTCGAAAATGGTGGCAACAGGTTCCCCCACTGGACATGACTTCACAGGCCAGTGATGTCTGAGGAACTTGTCTCCTCCTCATGGAAGCCACCACAACAATCCGAGAAGGTAGGCTCCTCTGTACCCCCGCCACCCCGCCGCTGAGCCTTGACACTGATCTTGAGGAGTAGGCCACTGACGTGGCTGGTAACCACATCGAGAAGGTGAGGTGGAGCGACCCATCATATTTAGTCGAGTGGGCATGCTGTTGTTTTCCCAGGGATATTGCCAAATGCTCCATCGTCACTCTCACCTCTATGTCGGCAGAGGATTCTGCCACCGACTAAAAGGAGGAGGCCCATGTCACAGCGGTCACAATTGTGCCCAAAAAGCGAGGTGGACCGACACGTTTTACTAGGTTTGGTGGGTACGCGATCGCTCTCGAGAGAATCTTCCTAGAGGTGAGAAAGACGCGGATCCAATCGAGGGATGAGAGCAATCGGTCCCATGTAGACTCTTTTCCAAGGAACCAATATGTGATGTCTGTTAAAAAAAGTGTACCTGCTGCATCCATTGAGTTCATAGGCCCCAATTTCCATTGAAACTTCCCAGCAATTGTTTTCCACTGAAACTGATGTCTATCAGAACATCTCTTAGTTTTGAGCCTCGTAACTTCGACCTTGATCCTAAAAAAAATAACTTGGACTTGTAGACTGCAGCTCAAATCTACTCCTCCCGTCTGAGAGTAATCAACATCTTTGCGAATAATTAACAAGATGGAGAAACATGAATAGTTTACTTCCATGGCAAGAAAGCAGTTATAAAATGGACAATTTGGAACTATAAGTTTTACAGTGGTTGGGCTTTTTTGGATCCGTTAGTTTGTCTCAATCTAACAGCACACACATATGTAGTACTCGGTAGTACTGGGATGAAAGTATTTGAAAGTACTACAACTTGTGTGTCCGGTACTAATGACAATATGGGGACACATTTTAATATAGGGGCATTTTAGTCATAAGAAAAAATTTCACACGCCGCCCCTCTCGTCCAATGCAAAACCGCCGCCATGGTCCTCTCCTCTTCCATCACCATTACACAATCGCAGCCATCTCCTGCCTCTCCTACATTCCAAATCCACCGCAGCCATCTCCTCCTCCTCGCCGCCGCAACTTTTCTCTTCTCGTCTTCCACATCCACCCCCTCTTCCATCCAAGCAAGAACCTTGATGCGGCAGCAGATCGAGAAGATCGCCGGCGGCAACCAGGTCAAGATGGCCAGGTTGAGGGAGATCCATTCTTGGTTTGACTGAAGGAAATATGCCCTAGAGGCAATAATAAAGTTATTATTTATTTCCTTATATCATGATAAATGTTTATTATTCATGCTAGAATTGTATTAACCGGAAACATAATACATGTGTGAATACATAGACAAACAGAGTGTCACTAGTATGCCTCTACTTGACTAGCTCGTTAATCAAAGATGGTTATGTTTCCTAACCATGAACAAAGAGTTGTTATTTGATTAATGAGGTCACATCATTAGTTGAATGATCTGATTGACATGACCCATTCCATTAGCTTAGCACCCGATCGTTTAGTATGTTGCTATTGCTTTTTCTTCATGACTTATACATGTTCCTATGACTATGAGATTATGCAACTCCCGTTTACCGGAGGAACACTTTGGGTACTACCAAACGTCACAACGTAACTGGGTGATTATAAAGGAGTACTACAGGTGTCTCCAAAGGTACATGTTGGGTTGGCGTATTTCGAGATTAGGATTTGACACTCCAATTGTCGGAGAGGTATCTCTGGGCCCTCTCGGTAATGCACATCAC
>NW_024118636.1:0-9276 GCF_003073215.2 Triticum urartu
CTTTCCGAATAATCAACTTAAACATGTTTTTGCTACTGTAAAATTTGCCCTAGATCCAGATTACTAGAACGAAGTTGTTTTCTTTCGCCGTTTGATTTCTTTTGCTTCGTTCGATTTGATTCTTTTTGCCAACCGGAGTTCTTAAGTTGAACTTTCTGGTTAGATCTTTTATTTGAGTTTTACCTGTGCATTAGATGAGTACTTATTGTATGCTTGTTGTTTGTCTGCGATAGAATACCCGGAGTGCGCCGCATGTTACTTCGAATCTCTAGGTTACGCGGATCATCAGCAAGGCAAGTAACACTTTGATCATACCTTTTCTACAACCCAGTTTTATTGCATTAGATCAATCCTCACACATTGCATGATTAGGATCTAATTAAACTGTGGGATGGGAAGTAGATGAGGTAGTACCTATTACCTGTTTATTATCAAACCTTTGGGAGTTACTTCTATGTTTGCTTATTAGGCCATGCTATGCTAGTAGACGTGGATTGGGTGAGTGATATCCATGACAGATGTGAGATTTATAATTAAGGGTTTATCTAAGGTGGCAACCTAACACACATCTGGGTGGATTGAGGCACCTGGGGTTACCAGGACTTGCCTGTTTTCTTTGGACCGCCACCTAGGCTCAAAGGGATCATGAGATTTTTCATACTAGAAACTTCCGTGTGCAGCCACAAGCCATTATGGGCTCTGGCATAGTTGACTAAGTTGTGCGAACTCTTACAGTGGTAGACTAGCAAATGTAGGGGAAAGTAGGTGTACCGGTCTACCCGTCGTAAGGTGCTAGCGCTTCTGAAAGACTGTGTCTCGGTCATCCGTCTTCTCAAACACACTGCAGTGCGAGAAACCAAACAGAGGCGATCGAGTCTTGTGGGGAAAAGTGCGCAAACCTCTGCAGAGTGTATAAACTAATCATGGTTAGTCGTGTCCCCGGTTATGGACATCTTGAGTATCTAGTACCTGGATTATCATGTGAATCTCAACATGTTACTCTAAAATTAATATTGTTGGGTTTTAATGATGTTACTTAATTGGGATTGAGGATGCTGTCAACCATTCTCAATGTTTCACAACCACCATGATAGTAATTAAATTTATTCCTTTGAAGTAGGGAAAAATTGGCTTTACGCAAAAACTGTAACCATAGAGCTTTCCACCAGCCAAATATGCATATAGTATAGCTGTTGCATTCCATTACTCTCTATGTGTTACCTTGCCAGCATATTCCATGTGCTGACCCGTTTTCGGGCTGCAACGTTAATGTTGTAGACTTTTCAGACGACGATTGAGGATTTTTAGGTCGTGGTTCTATACTCAGTGATGCTGTTGGAGTTGATGGACTCACTTATCTTCCAAGCCTTCCGTTGTTATCGTTACTAGATGGCCTTAAGCCATATTTATTGTAATAAGTTCTCTTTTGAGACACTCGATGTAATAAGTGTGTGATTGCTACTCTGCTATAAATCCTCCGAGTACTGTGTGGTGTCAGCATTACTGATCCAGGGATGACACCAGAGCACAGAGATCAGACTGTTTGAGGTCTGGTCGCTACAGAGATGGTATCAGAGCACACGCTGACTGTAGGACACGACCACTAAGCTAAAGACCTAGATCACTACTCACTCTCTTCTCTTCTAACTTCTCATCTTTTCTACTCTTTAGGATGACGGATGCAAGGAACAAGTTCGCCCAACTAGATGAAGATACACCCTTTGGACGCCACTTGAAGGATGTCACTAGATACCTGAACATAGGACTACCAAGCTTCACGGGAACCTACAACGCCACTTTACCTGAAGAAGAGCGCTGGATGATTCAAGTTCAAGTTCCAGGAAGGACGTTCATGCCAGTCACTGAGCCCATAGAGTTTTCTTTTGATGCACCAACTTGGAGTCTAGGAAAGAGCATGGCAGCTCACATCGCCATGCGACGCACTGGAGAAGTCTACCGCAAGGATCTTAAGGATACTATCTACCAGATTTATGGACTCCGAGATGAACACTGGGAGATGATCAGCACCAGGAAGGATCGATCAATTGCAGCTTTTATCCAGGAGTTAAACCAGCACATTCGACGACAGGAGAATCAGATGTGCGCCGACATGATAGATCTGAAGAAGGCTAAGACTAGAATCAAGGAACTGGAGGAAGAACTCAAGGCTACACGCGAAGATTATGAAGAAGAAATTGAAGTATTGGTGGATAAGAATGCCGACCTAACTATGAAGCTAGCAGTATTTATGGGAGGCCCGACACCAGTAGATGAAGACGAAGAACCCAAGGAGATTAGCCCGGAGGACCACATCATCATTGACGGCACCGACTCAGAACAAGATAGTAGCGATGATGTCTATGTTGATGAAGCAGGAGCAGATATCATGGAGTCTACAACCGTAGAATATTTCTAGTAGACCACCTCATCAGTAGTAGTAGTAGTCCACCATGTAAATATAGTAGTCCGAGCACTTTTGCGATAGCTAGATCGATTGTATGTCCTTGTTTGATTGATTGAAGTGAATTGTGTGCTTTTGCCTCATGTGCATATGGGTAGTGTTTTCCCTTTAGACCCCCTCTATTCTTATATCTCATCTTTTCTAAAAACCCTCAGATGCCTCCGAAATGTGACCCCGGATTTACCTTTCCGCCGGAGCTCACCCAGTTGATCCAGTAGCAGAACACCTTGATGCAGTTGCTAGTTCAGAATCAGAATCAGGGGAACAACAACAATAACCCACCACCACCACCACCACCTGTTGACCACTTAGCCCGTTTTCTTAGGCTGAATCCGCCGGTGTTTTCCAGTAGCACCGAGCCGATTGTAGCAGATGATTGGCTCCGCAAGATAGCTAGAGAGTTGACCACAGCAGGATGCACAGATGTGGAGAAGGTTAAGTTTGCCGCACATCAGTTAGAGGGACCCGCAGCATCTTGGTGGGAGAATTTCACAGCCACCTTGCCAGTCGACACTGTCACATGGGACCAGTTTCAGCAGGCTTTTCGTACTGCCCATGTTTCAGTAGGAGCAATGGCCATGAGGAAGCGTGAGTTTCATAACTTGCGCCAAGGAGGACGGACAGTTGGCCAGTATGTGGAGGAGTTTAGTAAGCTAGCACGTTATGCCCCAGATGACGTTGCTACAGATGCAGCTAAGCAGGAGAAATTCCTGGAAGGACTGAATGATGAGTTGAGTATGCAGTTGATGGTAGCCACCTTCAACAACTACCAGGAGTTGTAGATCGTGCTCTTATGATTGAAGGGAAGCAGCAGCAAATTGAGAACCGCAAGAGGAAGTATGGACAAGGAAAGTATAGTTCAGGAGCTCAGCAGAAGCCTCATTTTACCCCTAGACCAGGAGGACATTTTCAGCATACCCATGGAGTAGGTAGCTCGCACAATCACAATGGCACCAAGAATGGTAATGGGAATGGAGGAAGCAATGGCCAGAACCGCAGCACCCCATCAACCCCAGCCAAGAAGGACTTGAGCCACGTCACTTGCTATAAGTGTTCGAAGCCAGGACGTTATGCAAATGACTGTCCTGAAGGACAAAACGGCAATGGAAGTTCTGGAAAGAAGCCGAACCCTTTCAATAGGGGACAGGTAAACCACGTTAGCGTGGAGGAGGTTGAAGCTCAGCCCGATGCAGTAATAGGTAAGTTTTTGGTTAAGTCATTTACTGCACTCGTTCTTTTTGATACTGGTGCATCGCATTCATACATATCAAGGGGATTTGTGGAGAAGTATAGCCTGCCCACTAGGATTCTTAAAACACATATGCTAGTAAGCTCACCAGGAGCAGAGTACATGGCCAGTCAAGGATGTTTTCAAGTGCCATTAAGTATAGGAAGGCATGTTTTCCCAACGGATTTAATTATTTTGGAATCCCAAGGTCTGGATGTGATGCTTAGTATGGATTGGCTGTCGATGTATAGAGGAAACATCGATTGCGCCAGTAAGACAATTTTGCTCACAACGCCAGAAGGAAGAAGGATCAAGTATGTATCCCGACATACGCCAAACAGGACACAAGTAAATTCCTTATCAGGAGTTGTGCAGGAGGAAGTACCAGTGGTAAAGGATTTTCCAGATGTATTTCCCGAAGAGTTGCCAGGCATGCCACCGGATAGAGACATTGAGTGTTTGATTGAGCTTTTGCCAGGCACTGGGCCAATATCGAAGAGACCATATAGGATGCCAGCAAAAGATTTGGTGGAAATTAAGAAGCAGATTAAGGAGTTACTGGATAAGGGATATATTCGCCCAAGTTCTTTGCCTTGGGGATCACCAGTACTTCTAGTGGAGAAGAAGGATGGATCGTTAAGGATGGTTGTTGACTATCGAGGATTGAATGAAGTAACGATCAAGAACAAGTACCCACTACCAATGATCAACGATCTGTTTGATCGATTGCAAGGAGCTAAAGTGTTTTCCAAGATCGATTTGCGATCAGGATACCACCAGTTGAAGATTCGAGAACAGGATATACCTAAGACAGCATTCACCACAAGATATGGACTATATGAGTATACCGTTATGTCATTTGGACTGACTAACGCGCCTGCCTATTTTATGAACATGATGAACAAAGTGTTTATGGAGTTTTTGGATAAGTTCGTCGTAGTGTTCATTGATGATATCCTGGTTTATTCGAAGAATGAAGAGGAGCATAAGGAGCATTTGCGTTTGATACTTGGAAAGCTCAGAAAACACCAATTATATGCCAAGTTCAGCAAATGTGAATTTTGGTTGAAGGAAGTAGGATTCCTCGGACATGTTATATCTGTAGAAGGTATAGCAGTAGATCCCGCTAAAGTTGAAACCGTGACCAAGTGGGAAGCCCCAACTACTGTTGGAGAGATCCGGAGTTTTCTTGGACTCGCAGGATACTACCGGAGATTTATTGAGAACCTCTCAAAGATCGCAAAGCCTATGACGGAGTTGCTGAAGAAGGATACTAAGTTCAAATGGACTGAGGAGTGTGAGGCTAGTTTCCAGGAGTTGAAGAACCGTTTGGTTACCTCACCAGTGTTGATTTTGCCAGATCAGACCAAGGATTATGAGGTGTATTGCGACGCTTCACGTCGAGGACTTGGAGCAGTGCTTATGCAGGAAGGAAGAGTTGTTTCGTATGCTTCACGACAACTGAAGCCCCACGAATTGAATTATGCTACGCATGATTTGGAGTTAGCAGCCGTAGTGCATGCATTGAAGACATGGAGACATTTCCTCATCGGAAATCATTGTGAGGTGTACACGGATCACAAGAGTTTGAAGTACATTTTCACACAGAAGGAGTTGAACCTCAGACAAAGGAGATGGTTGGAGCTTATCAAGGATTATGATATGAAATTACATAACCATCCCGGAAAAGCTAATGTAGTAGCTGATGCATTAAGCCGCAAGAGCCATGTCAATACGTTAATGACGGGAGAAATACCCAAGGAGTTAGCAGAAAATTTTCGTGAACTATGTTTGGAAATAGTTCCGAGAGGCTATGTAGCAGCATTGGAGATTCAGTCAACTTTGATGGATAGAATCAGAGAAGCTCAGAAAACTGAGGTTGCCGCTATAAAGGAGAAACTGAGCAAAGGAAAAGCTAAAGGATTTCGTGAGGATGAGCATGACACCCTATGGTTTGAAGACCGTGTTTACGTGCCCAATGACCCGGAGATCAGAAAGTTGATTCTGCAAGAGGCACATGACTCGCCGTATTCTATTCACCCAGGAAATACCAAGATGTATTTGGATTTGAAGGATATTTTCTGGTGGACCGGAATGAAAAAGGATATTGCGGAGTATGTAGCAGTTTGTGATGTATGTCAGAGAGTAAAGGCAGAGCATCAGAAGCCAGCAGGATTGTTGCAACCATTGCCGATACCCGAATGGAAGTGGGATAAGCTAGGCATGGATTTTATCACGGGATTACCAAGGAATCGTTCAGGCTATGACTTGATTTGGGTCGTAGTTGATCGATTGACGAAGGTAGCACATTTCATCCCAGTAAAGACCACTTACACCAGTGCTAAGTTGGCAAAGATATACATGACCAGGATCGTATGTTTGCATGGAGTTCCGAGGAGAATCGTATCAGATAGAGGAACCCAGTTTACCTCAAAGTTCTGGAAGCAGTTGCATGAGACTTTGGGTACTAGGCTAGAATTTAGTACAGCTTTTCATCCACAGACAGATGGACAGACCGAGAGAGTCAATCAGATTTTGGAGGATATGCTGAGAGCTTGTGCACTAGATTATGGATCTAGTTGGGACGATAATTTGCCATATGCAGAGTTCTCTTACAATAATAGCTATCAGACCAGTTTGAAGATGGCACCTTTCGAAGCTTTGTACGGAAGGAGGTGCAGGACACCGTTGTCATGGGACGAAGTTGGAGACCGCCAGTTGTTTGGACCAGATCTGATTAAGGAGTCTGAACGGAAGGTGAAGTTGATTCGCGATAGGCTCAAGGTAGCCCAGTCCAGGCAGAAGAGCTACGCAGATTCTAAACGCAAGGAGACAGTTTACGAAGTTGGAGACAGAGTTTATCTTCGAGTATCCCCACTTCGAGGGATTAAGCGTTTTGGAGTTAAGGGGAAGTTAGCGCCACGATTTGTAGGGCCATATCGAGTTTTGGAGCATATGGGAGAAGTGGCCTACAAGTTGGAATTGCCAGAAGGATTGGCCGGAGTGCATGATGTGTTCCACGTTTCTCAGTTGAAGAAGTGTCACGCGGAGATGGCTGACATACCTTTAAGAGACACAGTGCCATTGGAAGCAATTCAGTTGGATAACAATTTGACCTATGAGGAGAAACCAGTCAAGATCCTCGAGTTTGCCAGTCGAGTTACTCGCAGCAAGGTTATCAAGTTTTGTAAAGTTCAGTGGAGCCACCATACGGAGGATGAAGCCACCTGGGAGCGAGAGGAAGATTTGCTCAAAGACCACACTCACCTATTTTCTAGCCAACCCGAATCTCGAGGGTGAGATTCATCTTAAGGGGGGTAGGTTTGTAACATCCCAAATTTTCAATTTGGAATGTTATACATTAGGTCATCATGCATATCATATTTTATTTTGCTTTTGGTTTTGATCCTAGAAAATCCTAAGCAACTCAAGGACCCCCGGAGAGAGTTGGGGATTTCGTTATTTACGTATTTGAGTTTCTCAAATTATGTAAACAGGATCATTTGATTTTATTTATTTTATCATCAATTATTTCTATTACAAAAATATGAGAGAGGGAATAAAATGACTTTCCCAAAATATAGAAATATTGAAGATTTAATAAAAAAATCAAATAAGATTTATTTCGGAGTTTTTTGGTATTTTTATTTGAATTTAGGAAAAATGCGCGTTTTTCAAAGTTGTAGTTTGGGCCCAGATAAATGTTCACTTTATCGGGCTTGATTTTAGAAACCCGGCAAAATTTATTTCGTGATTTTTGGAGTCCGTTTAGTATTTCTTTTTATTTTTCTTCCGAGCGGATTTATAAAAAAAAACTGAAACCGACTCCGGGCCGTACCCGGCCAGGAAACCGCCGGCCAGGCCTTTATATAGCGCCCGCCCGGGCGAGAGAGAGAGCCAGCCCAGCCCCTGCAAAACCCTAGCCGCCGCCACCTTTAGCCGCCGCCCGCCGCCGCCGGAGCCGCGCAACTTTCGAGGTTCGCCGCCGCCTCGTTTTCCATGCTGTTTAAAAAAAATATTTCTGTTCGTCGTTTTTCCTTTTTCGTCGGATTTTCCGCGGTTATTTTCTGATTGCGATTTCTGATCCGATTTTCATTTTAGTATAACTTTTCGCTCGTTTATCGAAATCAGGCGATTCAAGCGCCTGGAGTTTCGTCTCGAAACCCTCTTTCCGAATAATCAACTTAAACATGTTTTTGCTACTGTAAAATTTGCCCTAGATCCAGATTACTAGAACGAAGTTGTTTTCTTTCGCCGTTTGATTTCTTTTGCTTCGTTCGATTTGATTCTTTTTGCCAACCGGAGTTCTTAAGTTGAACTTTCTGGTTAGATCTTTTATTTGAGTTTTACCTGTGCATTAGATGAGTACTTATTGTATGCTTGTTGTTTGTCTGCGATAGAATACCCGGAGTGCGCCGCATGTTACTTCGAATCTCTAGGTTACGCGGATCATCAGCAAGGCAAGTAACACTTTGATCATACCTTTTCTACAACCCAGTTTTATTGCATTAGATCAATCCTCACACATTGCATGATTAGGATCTAATTAAACTGTGGGATGGGAAGTAGATGAGGTAGTACCTATTACCTGTTTATTATCAAACCTTTGGGAGTTACTTCTACGTTTGCTTATTAGGCCATGCTATGCTAGTAGACGTGGATTGGGTGAGTGATATCCATGACAGATGTGAGATTTATAATTAAGGGTTTATCTAAGGTGGCAACCTAACACACATCTGGGTGGATTGAGGCACCTGGGGTTACCAGGACTTGCCTGTTTTCTTTGGACCGCCACCTAGGCTCAAAGGGATCATGAGATTTTTCATACTAGAAACTTCCGTGTGCAGCCACAAGCCATTATGGGCTCTGGCATAGTTGACTAAGTTGTGCGAACTCTTACAGTGGTAGACTAGCAAATGTAGGGGAAAGTAGGTGTACCGGTCTACCCGTCGTAAGGTGCTAGCGCTTCTGAAAGACTGTGTCTCGGTCATCCGTCTTCTCAAACACACTGCAGTGCGAGAAACCAAACAGAGGCGATCGAGTCTTGTGGGGAAAAGTGCGCAAACCTCTGCAGAGTGTATAAACTAATCATGGTTAGTCGTGTCCCCGGTTATGGACATCTTGAGTATCTAGTACCTGGATTATCATGTGAATCTCAACATGTTACTCTAAAATTAATATTGTTGGGTTTTAATGATGTTACTTAATTGGGATTGAGGATGCTGTCAACCATTCTCAATGTTTCACAACCACCATGATAGTAATTAAATTTATTCCTTTGAAGTAGGGAAAAATTGGCTTTACGCAAAAACTGTAACCATAGAGCTTTCCACCAGCCAAATATGCATATAGTATAGCTGTTGCATTCCATTACTCTCTATGTGTTACCTTGCCAGCATATTCCATGTGCTGACCCGTTTTCGGGCTGCAACGTTAATGTTGCAGACTTTTCAGACGACGATTGAGGATTTTTAGGTCGTGGTTCTATACTCAGTGATGCCGTTGGAGTTGATGGACTCACTTATCTTCCAAGCCTTCCGTTGTTATCGTTACTAGATGGCCTTAAGCCATATTTATTGTAATAAGT
>NW_024118637.1:0-13889 GCF_003073215.2 Triticum urartu
TCCCCCGGGGGGGAGGGCTCCTGAGGACGCCGCCGGGCGGTGGGGGGAAGACGAGGATATCCGCGGTGTCCGAACAGGCAGCTTCGCCGACGACGCAGACCGTGTGACAGGGGAGTGAACTGCGAAGGTGACACGCACGCCGGTCGCACCAACCGTGGGGATGAAGTAGAGCGGCGCTGTGCTACCAGGGCCACCAAGCTGCTGCGTCGGGTGACGGTAGGTGTGACCTGCAGTAGCCGCGTCCATTACAGTGGCGTCTGGATGCGTCGACCTCGAGCGGCAACACGGCGGACGCGGGCTGCCCCCATGCTACGTAGTTCTCTGAAGAATTGTACCTCACTTTCCAATTTCTCTACGAAACATTCAGCGCAGCCTCTGTTCTCTGAAGAATTGTAGTACATGAAATGTTGAAGCTTGTGCACTGATATTTGCTAATCTGTTAGTGCTGGACCTGTGCAACTCCCCTGTAGTTTTTGAAGATGTTCGTTCGGTGGTGATGAACAAATTGAAAAACCTGAAGCATCTTGTTGTACACACTGATTGTTTGGTGGTGATGATCATCAAATATGCACTGTACAGTACATGTACCATTGCATGAGCATCTCATAGTCTAATTTGCTAGGACACCTAGCGCTGATGGGGATATGTTTTGTCTGCAGAAATCGCTGTACGCTTGAGCAGCAATCTATTTTTCTATGTAATGCGCCATTAACCTTAGAGTACGAGCTGGTGAACGCTGCCTAGTGATTGATCTATGTCTTCTCTTGCATATATAGCTCTTGTCCGTTGGATGTGGTGGTCGTAAACTCTGGACAGCTTACCTCTAAATGGCTAGGAAGAGCCCGTGGCATGTCAGGGGACATAGGTTAGCACGAATAAGGATTGGCGTATAGTAATCTGAAGGTTGAGACGCAACCGGAGGAAGGCGAGCGGCAGCCGACAGAGGCCCTGTCACGGCCGACGGAGCGAAGGGCATGGCTTGAGTCGCCACCGACGAAGGGTCCGTTGCTACCGGTAGAGGGAACGACATGGCTCGAGTCGCCACCGGAGGAGGGCCCGACGCTGCTGACGGAGGGCTGGTTGCTACCGGCGGAGGGCAAGGACTAATGGCCGCCGGAACAAAATTCTCCATTGCGGCGTAGATTGGAACGTGAACCGATCCCAGGGATACTCAAGAAAGATTTTTACTACTTGATGATGGATAAGTTAGGGGGTTATCTGCTAATTGTGTTTAAGTGGATGCTGAGGGATCCCACCTTTGATCCGTAGCGTCCATTATAGATCTGATGGCCCATGTAAGAATTTTCAGATTTTCACTGGAAATCCGTTTTCACTTGATACTTCGGCCTATTAGTTTGACATAATCGTGTCATTTTGTTTGTCTGGGTCGTATCTACCTAGGGTTCAACTTGTTACTTGACTAACTTCATCTTGTCATGCCCTTAGCCCCGAATTTCATCTCGGAGTGTGGCTTGATTACCTAAAATCATGGGGACTATTTTGCAAAAGAGTCACGACGGTGAACCCGGAGACTCAACCCGTGCTTTATTATTAGGGAGAGATAATCGTGTCATTTTGTTTGTCTGGGTCGTATCTACCTAGGGTTCAACTTGTTACTTGACTAACTTCATCTTGTCATGCCCTTAGCCCCGAATTTCATCTCTCTTTTCACTTTTCTTCAGGCAGAACTCCAGTTTGGCATTGCATAATAAACATTCGTTTGCTGAAGACAGTGCTGGTGCTTATCCTTTGGTGCTTAGAATTTCTGTGCGTGAAACAAGCATTTTGACTGTTAAAATCAGCAAAAAGGTAATACTATTTGAAAAGCAATATACGACTGACCGAATTTCCTAATTTGACGATGATTCATTCTGTTTCAGGATAATCCAGTTGATAACTATAAGCGGGCAAACAAGATGTTTAACATTGATTCTCAACCAGTATGTTGCTGCTTGTTGCATTTCCAAGTTTTGGAAATACACTTCCGTTAGTGCGGTTTACTTAATGTTTCTGTATCCAGGTTCATGTTTGGGATTTTTCAGGGCAGACAAACCTAATATTGATGAATGAATGGAATAGATCACATCAAGACTATTGCCATTCAGAGCAAGAGGTAGTATTGGTTGGCCATGCATCCCCCCCCAACCACACACACACAATTCTGTTGATACAATTGTTTTTACATGATAACATTTTAACATTGAATTATTATTCAATAACCTCTGTTTCATAAGCCTGTCATAAGGTGTCCACTAGATCTACCTTATCACTTTCTTATCTTTTTACATGTGCAGAATCTTCTAGAAGTTCAAGTCTATGCAATGTCTGATTCCTTAACATTCAAGATTGGTGGGAGTAGCATGATTGTTGATATGTCCTGTGGGAACATTGGAAGAGTTAGCTCTATGGGGTTAATCGGACTAGAAAATCTTGGAAATACTTGCTTCATGAATAGTTCAATCCAATGTTTGGCTCATACAACAAAACTTGTTGATTATTTCCTCGGAGATTATGACAGCGATATAAATCGGACAAATCCACTTGGACTGAATGTATGCAGAGTTTGTCTTGAGCTTTTATTTATTTTATCCAATCAGCTAAATATTTACTGACGCTTCCATTTCCTAGGGGGAACTTGCCTTGGCATTTGGAGAATTGTTGAGAAGTTTATGGACGAATGATCGAAACACAGTTGCACCACATAACTTTAAAGCAAAGATTGCCTGCTTTGCTCCTCAGTTCAGTGGCTTTAATCAGCATGATTCACAGGAGCTTCTGGCTTTCTTATTGGATGGCCTGCATGAAGATCTTAATCAGGTAAAATGCAAACCATATGAAGAAGCTAAGGATGCAAGTGGCCGTCCGGACGAAGAAGTAGCTGATGAATATTGGAGGAACCATTTAGCCCGAAATGATTCTGTAATAGTTGATACCTGCCATGTAAGTTTAAACTCCTATTCTCTGAAGTTTCACTTTCTCAAACAATTCTAAAAAGAAAGTCTTTGCTCCAACCCTTCAAGATATCTATACCGTTTCATAAACAACAAAACAACGTATAGTAGATAGTGTTGAAAGCAAGGTTGAAAAAGATTGCATAATTCAGCCGCTTAGGCACACCAGGGAGTGGTTTTAGTTTTAGTGGGCCTTCTTGTGCCAGATATACCACATGAAGTAGAGGCAGAACACATGCTGCACTTCCTTCCATACCCTGAGTCCGCGAGCTGCACTTGCCGTTACCACCACCACGAAGCACTAGAGTTCCGTCACCCTTTTACCTCAGCACCTCACCCTCCACCATTCACCCTTCCCCCTCACTCAACCTGCTGCAGAGGAGCACTAGGAAGGTTTTGGCGGTCAAATATTTTTTACATGGCTGCCGGGCCAGATCCTAGGTTGGTGCTTAGGTGGCCAGTGAACACTCGCCTGGCACCTAGTGCCTATTTGAATGTTTGGTTGAAGTGCCCATATTCGTTTTCAAAAGAAATACCAACAAGGTTTGACTTGAAGACACTCTAGTCGATTCTTATGAATTTAACAGAAGGACATAACATGAGTTGCTCTATTATCTTTCTATTTTCCTTTTGAGAAAGTTAAATAACCATTTCTTGTGTATAATTTGTTAGGACATTGCAAGCTCAACTATTTTGCACAGAAGAACTCAATTTCTGTTGTTAATTTTCTTCTGATTTTCTGTTTGCAGGGACAATATAAGTCTACATTAACTTGCCCTACCTGTAATAAAACATCTGTCACTTTTGACCCATTTATGTACTTATCTTTGCCTGTACCTTCCATGGCAAAGAGGACAATGACTGTGACAGTTTTCAGCACTGATGGTAGCAGAGAGCCATTCTCATATGATGTCAGTGTGCCAAAATTTGGCACTCTTAGTGACCTTGTTCAGGCACTGAGTGCTGCTTGCTCACTTGGAGGCGATGAGTCCCTGCTGATAACCGAGGTATCTTTTCTTTCTCCTTCGTTACCTGTACAATGCTATAAACCTTCTGGTCTAGTTGAGCAATACAAGTGTTATAGGTCTTCCACTTACTGGAAGTGACTATACAGGTATATAATAACTGCATTATCCGATACTTGGAGGAGCCTTCTGATTCAGTGTCATTGCTGAGGGATGGAGATAAATTGGCAGCGTACCGGCTACCAAAACAATATGAAAAATCTCCACTTGTGGTTTTTACACACAAACACTTTGCTGAGTAAGCACTGTCAGTTACATTTCTTCTTTGTTTAGACTTTTTTTTGGCGAGAATCTTTGTTTAGTTTATGTGTGATAATTTAGCTAATAATGTGGTTTTCGTGGTCTTTATTGTTCTTACACTTTTTCTTGGCACCATTGAATTCAGGCATACTGGTGTTGATAATTTTGTAGCTCCACAAATGAAGGAATTTGAGGCTCCACTTTTGGCATCACTTCCTGAGGCAGTCAATGGATTGACTCTTCAGGAAATCTATCTGAAATTGTTGAACCCGTTCCGATTTTCCAAGATCATTAGTTCTGATTGTGGAAGGGGCAACAGTGACTGTGCTGTCTACTCGATGGATGCAGCTGGTGACTGTGCTGTTAATTTAATGGATATAACACCTTCCAGTTCAGACGGTAATGTTCATAGTGCTCAACTGGAGGATGGCCCTGAAAGAAACCAGTGCAATGATAATTCTTGTGAAGTGATGGAAGGACCTAGTGAGACATATTGTGGGGAAGCAGATGTTTCTGACAAGGAGGCACAGACGGAGCAGTTTGGATTTTATTTAACAAATGAACGGGATGATGTTGAGCGCACAAAAATAGAAATGAATGATCTTGATTTACTTGAGGCAAAACCAAACCGGCTACATGTAAGTGTCAATTGGCAACATAGTGCGTCAAAACAATATGATGTCTCAATGCTTAACAATCTACCCGAGATACACAAGCTTGAGGTTATTCCAAAAGGAACCGAAGATTCTGTTGCACTACATGGTTGTCTAGAAGCCTTTCTAAAAGAGGAGCCATTGGGGCCAGAGGACATGTGGTGAGTGTCCCTGAGGAACAAGTGTATTGCTTTTTGCTACTGTTTACATAATGCTGCATTTTGGCATTCCTCTTCTCATTTGTTTTTAAATAGGAGTATTATTTATAAACTTATTTCTCAAGTGTTAAATTTGCAAATAAAACCACCAATGCAAATCTCACGTCGACAATTCTGAATTTTAGGTGTCGTGTTGGGTTCATAACCGAGACTTGCTCTGTTGTGTGTTTTGCTTTTCAGGTACTGCCCTTGCTGCAAAAAGCATCAGCAAGCGATGAAGAAATTAGATCTCTGGAGGCTACCTGAAGTTCTGGTCATCCATCTGAAAAGATTTTCACATACCCAGTTCACAAGAAATAAGCTCGAGACATTTGTAGATTTTCCCATTAGTGATTTGGACCTGTCATCATATATTGCCACCGAGAATGAACAACTATACAACCATTATCGCTTGTATGCCATTAGCAACCACTATGGAAATATGGGAGGTGGACATTACACAGCAAGCATCTACGTGAGTTCCTGTGCTAGCATATGATATTTTCAACTCCTAAACAATAAAACTTGTTAATGAAGTGTCTTACTGATATTGTTTGATCTTTGTGTAGCAAGAAGGCAAGGGATGGCACAAATTTGATGATGAATGTGTAACACCTATAAGCGAGGACAATATAAAAACAGCTGCCGCGTATGTTCTGTTCTACAGACGAGAGTGACAGACATGGCTTCTGTACAAAAGCATTGTTCACTGGAGCTCTGGCGTGTCTGGATTTTGCCTATATCATTTGGACAACATTTTGGCACTTGAATCTCTCAAGCCACTAACCCATACAACAGCGTGTACAGATTCAATTGCCAACAGGAGAACAAAAGGACCTGGCTAATGCGTTATTCTTTTTTTCCAACCAACACACAGTATTCTTTTCCGTACATGGATTGGGCCCATAGTGTAAAAATGCTTCATTTGAGCAGCAATGTTCTTTTGCCAAGAGTGCGAAGTGATGTAACAGCTCTGTAAATTAACTCCTGTGACGTGTTGTAGAGCTGCCACGAGATTGACGCTACAGCCACTCGCTCCCTGTGTTGGTCCATCCATGACCATGAGCCACCGGCATGATGAAAAATGCAAAACATATTTTCATGATACCCTGGACTCTGACCTGTCCCCAAAACTCAACTGTTTGACAGGTAACACGAGATGAATGCTGAGATGAGTGCTGCCGTTGGCCTTTGTGTTTTGACAAATATTCCAACCCCGATTAAGACGTCTTATCTGCAATGACACGTCATGGGGTCAGACAAGGTAGGATGCACGCCAGGCCTGTATGTGTAAGGTGTCTTCAGAAACTTGTGAATGACATGTCATGGGGTACAGTGAAATCTTGGTGTACAAGTTCATACCCGCCCTTTATGTTTCTGTCACGTTTTTGCTGCTGATGGCGATAATATCCACTCACTAGAATAATCAAGTTGGGTTGTCACTTTGCAGTCTTATTTTTGTGGACTGGACCATCCATGCTCTAACCTAAAGTTCGATCAGAATAGAAGGCGTAATGTCCTCCACAAATTTTTTTTTGCGGGATTCACAAAAATAAAATAAAAAAATAATAGAAGGGGTAATTGCAGAAAACCATCACATTTATATGGTTTCAGATTACCACTGTAACAATGTTTTTTTTAGAATTTTCTCAATTGTGATAGTAAACTGAAACCCTAGCTCCAAATATGGTGATATTTTTTAATTTACTCCAATAGAAAGATTTCCTAAGGGTTTAGGAGAAATATCTGAATCTTTGAAACAAAGGACCACCTGCATGAGTGAATTGACATAAAGAACCACTTCTGAATTCAAATGCGGTCCTTTTTGCCATTTCACATGCGCAGGTGGTCCTTCATGCCAAAAGTTTGAAATATCTCAGTTCTATTCAAACTCCGGTTGGGCTTCGAGCAGGCTGTGAGCTTGAGTAGTTCATGGAGTAGAATTTTTGCGGTGATTACGAGATTTAACTCAAAGTTTCTCACAAACTCTCCTGCGTGTTTGGGTTGGTCATCAACCGTTGATGAGACTTAAGGTACAGGGTGCGTAAAGAAAGGCAAGAGAGCCGCTAAGACCACAAGAATGAATGGCTCTGATGGATGATGGGTCTGATTGATTGATTGGATTGGGGATACCTCCTCATTCAGGTGAAGCAACGGGCCTGGCGTGTCCTCTCCTCCTGATGGGCGACCAAGCATGCATTTGCTACGCGTAAAGTGTTCTTGTCCAGGGCCCGGGCCCTCCCACCGCGTACGACGTACGTGCTCGCCAGGTAAACGTACAGACAGTATTCAAGTCCACCAGGGTTAACTTTGTACTGGGGGTCGCTTAAAGAAAGAAAAGAAAGAAAGGCGATCTCGCCTCCTGTCGCCAGGGCGCCTTCCTCCGCCGCTGTTCTCTGGCGGTTCCCCTCCGCTGACGACCTCGGTCGTCGGATCCACGTGTGTGGATTGTTTTAGGCATTGGTTTCTTAGGATTTTGGATTGTTTATCGTCATGGCTTCGGCGGTGCCGATGAAGGTGTCGACTAATAAATCTTTAAATTCTTCCTCAATGAAGCGATCCGCTTGTGGGGTGAATTTAAAATTTTGGAAACCAGACTGTTTAAGCAAAGATGGTGCAGTGGTGGCATCCTCATGGTGGACCTGTGTCTTTAGGCTTCGTTGTTGCGACGACGTTTGCTCCAGCGCCTGCGTGGAGCTTGGGAGGTAGTTCAGAAGCGGATGCAGATTGTGGTCTGTATCGACAGCATCTGGCAGATGGTGGATCTGAGTTCGTGGTTCGTGGCAGGCAGATATGGTTTCCTCCTCCAACGTCTTAGTTGGGCGGGGTGCCATCTGGAGTTCGATGGCGTGTCTGGGGTGTTGTCCCGGTCTGATTCGTTCAACGGCAATGGCTTCGCCTTTATTGATGAGCCACCTTGGAGGTCTGCGAAGCTGTATATCAGCGATGGAGCCGCTTCGAGCTCAGGTGTGGAGGTGATCCGTCATTTTCTCCTTTGGTGTCTGCCATGGTGGTGCCAGAGGCAGGTGATGGACGTTAGTGTCAAGTTCAGATGATTCTTCAGTCTTGTTTGTAATTTTACTTCTAAGCTGGTGTTCCTGTGTGCAAAGGCTAGCATTCTACTGTCTTTTCAGTTTTGTCAGGTCGGGATGTACGTGACTTGTACTATGATCCTTATGATATAAATAAGACACGTATTACCATGAAAAAAAGTCCACCAGGGTTCAAGTCCTGATGCTTGCATTTATTTCTGGATTTATTTCATGATTTCCGGCGATGCGATTTCAGTGGGAGGAGACGTTCATGTCGACGACGAGGTGCCTACGGTGACTTCGTAAATTTAAGATGATATGAGTACGGCTTAGTCTTTCGGAGGTGCTCATAGGGGTAGAATATGAGTATGTGCGTTCATAAAGATGAATGTATACGCGTGTATATAAACGCTTGCGTCTATACTGTGTTAAGAAAAATAAACATACAAACAGTTCTTAAAAAAATAAAAGTAAATGTGCATTTCGCCCGAAGTACTACAATAGTTCTTATGAAATCATGTCTATGATGACGATGGTACGGTGGTGTACGTATATGTACAATCGATACGGTAACTGTGCCGTTCATCAATTTTAACATCTATAATTGGACCTCTCAAACGTTCAATTGAACAATCCAGTCACCGTAAGAAAAAAAGTCATCCAACCGGACCCCCAACTTTGTCCTCATATGCTCGGGCTACAACAGTTCGCCAGCCACACTACAATAGTTTTTATGACATCTGTCCACGACGATAATTTTACCTCCATGCAAAAAAGAAAGAAAAAAGATGACGATTGTACCTGTGTGTAGGTACATTCGATGCGGTAATTGCGCCATTCACCAAGCAAACGCGAGGTTATACACCCGTTTTCCTCTCGTGCCTAGTGACTGGAAAAACAGTTCGCCAGCCACACTACAATAGTTTTTATGACATCTGTCCACGACGATAATTTTACCTCCATGCAAAAAAGAAAGAAAAAAGATGACGATTGTACCTGTGTGTAGGTACATTCGATGCGGTAATTGCGCCATTCACCAAGCAAACGCGAGGTTATACACCCGTTTTCCTCTCGTGCCTAGTGACTGGAAACCCTAGTTGCCACTAGCAGAGGCTAGCCTTCTGGCGCCGTCCTCCGCGGCTCCCCTCCTTTAACATATATCGCGCGTGCGGTTCATGTAGGTTTAGGTTTTAAGGCCCTAATAACTTAGGTTTTAGGTTGTTCGACTTCTTGGCTTCGACGGCGACGATAGCGGTGCTGAATAAAGAAGCTATAGATCCTTTCCCGACTAGGTTACCGGCTCTATGATCGGTGATGGATTTGGGAACTAGTATGTAAGTGGGGATGTCGTGGTGGCGACGACATTGTTGCGGTGGACTTGTGTCCTCGGACTCCGCTGTTGCAGCGACGTTTGCTCCAGTGCCGGTGTGAACCTTGGGAGGTAGTCTAGGAACGGATGCAGATTGTGGTCTGCACCGACAACGAATGGAAGACGGGTTGCGTGCTGGGTTCGTGGGTTGTGGCCGATAGGTATGGTTTCCTCCTCCGGCGTCTTAGTCATCCTGGGGTGCTAGATCTGGAGTTCGATGGCATGTTTGGGGTGTTACCCCCATATGATTCGTTCAACGGCAATGGCTTCGTCTTTGGTGAGCTACCTTGGATGTCCGCAAAGCTGCATATCAGTGATGGAGCCGCGTCGAGCACGGGTGAGGAAGTGATTCGTCATTTTTTCCTTTGGTGGCTGCTATTGTGGCGCCGAAGGCATGTGATGGGTGTTGGTGTCAAGCTCAGGGGATTATTCGGGTGCGTGTCTGGCTGCCAGGACCCACACAAAACAATTTTCTATTCCCACTCGAACTGCTTCACGCCGCATTCACTACAAAACAGACACATCCGTGACATTATGGCCCAAACAAAAACATTTTGTCATGATGATATTTGTGACAAAAATACGTATCATCGTAGACTTGGTGGGCTCCTACTTCCGTGACAAAAAATTATGATAGAAAATGGGGTTTTTTGTACTACGCAGGTCGGAGTCGCACCTCCATGACATTCTTTGGACCATCTATGATGTAAAAAATCATGGTAGAAGTGAGGACGAGAATTTTTCGAGGATTTCCCGGTATATGGTGGGCAACCGAGGGGTGGTCGATCCCGAGCGATGCAGTGTGGTTTGCTTGTTTCTCTCGTATGCGCGCGTGTGCGAGCCCTTCGCTAACTGAACCCAAGCGATCCCTTCGCTTACCGAAACCGATTGATCAATCCCTCGACTCACTAAACCCGATCGATCGATCCCTCGCTTATAACCCCATCGATCGACCCCTTGCCTTACTGAACCCGAGCGATCGATCCCTCACACTAAGTACTGAACCCGAGAGATCCATCACACCACTACTGAATCTGAGCGATCCCTTCGCTGCTTACTGAACCCGAGAGATCCCTTTGTTTCTTACTAAAACTGATGAAGCCGAGTGATCGATGCAAGACTCGTGCTGGCCCGATCGATCGATGTGTTGCATTGAGCCCCCACGCGAGACGTGAGTTAACCTAGCAACTAGTTGGTTGCCTCTCGATGAACAATCCATGTTGCCGTCGCACGCGTGGTACGTAGATCGAGCCAAGACCAACAACCAGTTGCATCGATCGAACCCCTTGCGCGAGACATGTTGACCTAACCGGTTGGTCGGGTGTGGATGAACAGTCCCCGTTGCTGCCGCGCGTGCGGATGCCTCACCCCAGCCGGTGGATATTGGATGAATAGGACTCCGACCGTGTAGTAGGCGGTTGGCGCTGGATGAACATGACCCCGAGGAGGTCGTGTCGCGGTCAGTTATTTAGAGGGAGCAGACCACTTTGAAAGCACAAGTGCTCCCTGGGTGATTTTGGTAATTAATGACAACATATCTCTTGTTGGACTAACACTTTTACCTAGTATGTTTTAGATGAGTTCAACAATGAAGTGGCATGGACTAGAGGATGTGGAACCCCTTCAAAATGCTAAGGACAAAGGATTGGCCCAAGCTCCAAGCTCAAGACTCTACATTTTATATCTTAGTCCAAGATCACATTGAGTCTATAGGAAAGCCAATACTATTAAGAAGGGATGAGGTGTTTTTTAATGGCCTGCTTGCTCAAAGTGCTTAGTGATATGCTCCAAAGCCCTCAACCACTTTCTCACTTCCAAATATGTCCTAAACCAAAAGTCAAACTCGGCCCCACCGATTCTTTCTATTCGGAGCCACCGAGTTCAGTTGACATAGCCACTGCCAGAAACCCTAATCAGTTCGGTCTCACCGATGGGACCTCGGTCTCACCGAGATGGGCTTGCAAACTCTCTGTTACCTGTTGCAATATTTTCGGTCCCACCGAGATATGCAATCGGCCCCACCGAGTTTGCTTGGCCAACTCTCTGTTTCGCTTATTACCCAAATCGGTCCCACCAAGTTTGAGTAATCGGTCAAATCGAGTTATGGATTTACCCTAACCCTAGCACATCGGTCCCACCGGGTTGATCCAGTCGGTCCCATCGAAAACCCTAACGGTCACTAGGTTTGCTAAATCGGTCCGACCGAGTCTTTCACTTCGGTCTCACCGAGATTGGCAAATTGTGTGTAACGGTTAGTTTTTTGTGGAGGCTATATATACCCCTCCACCCACTCTTCATTCATGGAGAGAGCCATCAGAACATACCTACACTTCCCACCTATATTTTCTGAGAGAGAACCACCTACACTTGTGTTGAGACCAAGATATTCCATTCCTACCATATGAATCTTGATCTCTAGCCTTCCCCAAGTTGCTTTCCACTCAAATCATCTTTCCACCAAAGCCATATCCTGTGAGAGAGAGTTGAGTGTTGGGGAGACTATCATTTGAAGCCCACGAGCAAGGAGTTCATCATCAACACACCATTTGTTACTTCTTGGAGAGTGGTGTCTCCTAGATTGGCTAGGTGTCACTTGGGAGCCTCCGGCAAAGATTGTGGAGTTGAACCAAGGAGTTTGTAAGGGCAAGGAGATCGCCTACTTCGTGAAGATCTACCGCTAGTGAGGCAAGTCCTTCGTGGGCGATGGCCATGATGGGATAGACAAGGTTGCTTCTTCGTGGACCCTTTGTGGGTGGAGCCCTCCGTGGCCCCGCGCAACGGTTACCCTCCGTGGGTTGAAGTCTCCATCAACGTGGACGTACGATAGCACCACCTATCGGAACCACGACAAAAACATCCGTGTCTCAAATTGCGTTTGAATTCTCCAAACCCTTCCCTTTACATACTTGCAAGTTGCATGCTTTACTTTCCGCTTCTCATATACTCTTTGCATGCTTGCTTGATATGTATTGTGTTTGTTAAACTAGTGCCTAAGCTCCACTTCAACTTAAAGAAATTAAAAACTGCAACTTTTGGCACTTAGTGTCTAATCACCCCCCCCTTCTAGACACCTCTTCTCGATCCTTTCAATTGGTATCAGAGCTTTGGTCTCCATCGCCTTGGTTTAAACACCATTGGAGGAAGATGGATGAGTCTTCTTTGGGGAGTCTTAGACGTAGAGTGCCTATTCTTGATGGAGAATATTTTCATGAGTGGAAAAATGAAATGCTTGAGATTTTCAATGAATATCACTTGAACAAGTATATTGCTAGCCCTTGTGCACCTCATGTTGATCCCATGCATCCTACCCTTGATGAATCAATTGACATGATTCACAATCTTAGAACTATTAATCTTATCACTAGCGGCTTGCGTAGAAACTTGATTGGATGTTTGCCTACTCTTAAGTGTACCTACACCATATGGAAATTTCTTGAGGAACTCTTTCCAAATTATTCCTTGAAAATCTAGATGAAATTCTCCATAAGTCTATTGCCTTGATTAAGATGAGTTCCAATGATCCCAAATTTGGTGACTGCTTATTTGAGCTTACTAATCTTACGAGTGCTAAAGGAGATGTTGGAATCATTAGCAATATCATTTCTAGAGCTATTAGAATTCATAAGGATAACTATAGAAATGATCATTTATCTAATGAATTGCCCTCTCTAGGAATTGATCAATCACAAGATGATGTTGAACATGAATACTCGGATGAGGATGATGATGATAGTGACTATGATCTCGATGATGCGATGTGACACTTCAGTCTTATGGCAAATCTTTGCGGCTACATGGCTGGAGGAAAGGAATGGGTCCTTGATAGTGGATGTACTGATCATATGACTGGAGATAAAGACATGTTCCGTGAGCTTGCTGAAAATGACGGCCCTCGAAAGTATGTCACTTCTGGTGATAATTCAAAGGGTAAGGTGGTTGGCCTTGGTAAGGTGGCCATCTCACATGATAGCTCCATACAAAATGTCATGCTCGTTGAATCTCTTGGCTACAACTTACTTTCAGTATCTAGACTTGCTGATTTCGGTTTCAATGTCGTATTTACTGAAGTAGACTGCCAAGTGTTTCGTAGAGATAATCATAAAATGGTCTTTACCGGTATATGTAGAGGAGACCTTTACATTGTTGATTTCACTAAAAAGGCTCAACCTAAAACTTGCTTAATTGCTAAATCTTCTAAAGGCTGGTTGTGGCATAGAAGGCTAGGCCATGTGGGCATGCGAAACCTTGACAAACTCATTAAAGTAAATCATATCCTTGGTGTTAACGATGTCATATTTGACAAGAATAGACTTTGTAGTGCTTGTCAAGGAGGGAAACAAGTTGGAGGAAGTCAACGCGCTAAGAACATCATGACCACAAGAAGACCACTCGAGCTACTTCACATGGATCTCTTTGGTCCAA
>NW_024118638.1:0-8632 GCF_003073215.2 Triticum urartu
GGGGGGCTGGTGGCGGCGCGGTGGGGGGCTACCGCCCGTGTTGCCTAGGTTAGGCGACGCGAGGTCGGGCTTCCTGCCACCTCTCACTTTCACTTCCGATTGTGTCTGTCTTTATTTACGATTATGAAAGGACAAGGTACTCCACATACTCATATGTGTCTGCTCTCTTGCTAGATGTGCTTCACAATCTAATCTTTCAGCAGCCTAAATACAGTGCATGTATGTGGAAACATAAAAGAACTTCACAATCTAATCTTGCATCACCTAAACACTGTATATGCATGGAAACAAATAAGATCTCTCTACTGGAATCCTTGACAAAGTATCCAGTGCGTCCGATGTGGAGTACTCTCGGCATTGCCATACAATTTGGTATTTCCAAAAGTTTCTAAAAATGATGAAGAAAATTCGTAACACTAATACAACACAGATCTATTTTATCACAAAAATTTCAAATCCAAAATTTATTTGTAGCTTGAGACATTAAAAATACAATTCCACATTAATATTGTTGGTGGGCTGAATTTACAACTCAAATTGAATATGCTACTATTTAAAGCTGTAGATTTGTCCTTTTGTTTCAAGATCTATGTTTTATAATTTTATTTGAATTTATTCAGAAGATCTATAAGCTTTTTGCATGTGATCCTCTGCCAGCACTGCTACATATCAAGCTTGCTTTTGGCTGGTGTTTCTGTGAGTGATGTGGGGTCCATTACATATGAGTAAAATTACATATGTGATACCTAGCCATTAGTGGTGGACTCCGGTGAGGCAACCCACATGGGGAACAAAAACTCCTTTTCTTTCGAACTGGCGTGGTTTGAAAGAGAAGGTTTCTTGGATCTGGTAGCCAGGGAATGGGCTAATGATGCAGGAGGTACAACTTCGGTTGAGTGCTGGCAAAATAAGATACGGCACTTGAGGAGTTTTTTGCGTGGATGGGCTAAGCATCTTAGTGGCATTTATAAAGTTGAAAAGGAAAGGTCCATACTCTTATTCAGTCCCTAGATTTAAAAGCCGAGTCCACAATTCTTCACACTTCAGAGCTTAATGCTAAACTTGAAGCGGAGATGAGATTAAAAGAGCTTCTTCATGAAGAGGAATTGAAGTGGGCGCTGCGGGCTAAGGTTTGCAAACTTGTCCAGGGGGACGTGAACATGCAATTCTTTCACATGATCGCTAATGGCAAGCACAGAAAGAAAAGGATCTTTCAGCTTGAACAAGACGAAGGAACGATTTTAGGGCAGGAAAACCTAAAACTATACATGACCGAATACTACAAGCAGTTATTTGGGCCTCCAGAGGATAATTGTGTATCCCTAGATGAGTCTAGAATTGAGGATGTTCCTCAATTGGCTGCAGATGAGAATGGTATTTTGACTGCCCCATTTTTGGAGAAAGAGGTGTTTGAAGCCATTTGGCACATGAAAAATAATAAGGCTCCAGGGCCAGATAGATTTCCGGTGGAGTTCTATAAAAATACTGGCATATTATTAAGGGGGATTTGTTACCGATGTTCCATGATTTATTCTCTGGACAACTTCAGTTATTTCACCTGAATTTTGGAACAATAACTTTGCTTCCTAAGAAAACAGAGGCTGTGAGAATTGAGCAGTTCAGGCCAATCTGTCTTCTTAACGTTAATTTTAAAATTTTCACCAAGGTCAGGACTAATAGGCTCACACAGATTGCGCATTCTGTGGTGCAGCACTCCCAAACTTCTTTCATGCCGGACAGAAACATCCTAGAAGGGGTGGTGGTCCTTCATGAAATGCTCCACGAAATTCACACGAAAAAACTGGATGGAGTTATTTTCAAGGTGGATTTTGAGAAAGCGTACGACAAAGTCAAATGGCCTTTCCTTCAACAGGCCTTGCGTATGAAAGGTTTTGATGAAGCCTGGAGACGACGGGTAGAATCTTTCACGCAAAAAGGGAGTGTTGGAATTAAAGTGAATGATGATATAGGTCATTACTTCCAGACACATAAGGGCCTTAGACAAGGTGATCCAATGTCTCCTATTTTGTTCAACATTGTAGTTGATATGTTGGCAATTCTAATAGGAAGGGCTAAGGAAGCTGGACAGGTGGGTGGCTTGGTGCCTCATCTAGTGGATGGAGGTGTATCCATTTTACAGTACGTTGATGATACTATCATCTTTATGGAGCATGACTTGGCAAAAGCAAGAAATATGAATTTGGTGTTATGCTTATTTGAACAATTGACCGGGTTAAAGATTAACTTTCATAAAAGCGAATTTTTCTGTTTTGGAAGGGCCAATGAGGAACAAGAGGCTTATAGGCAATTGTTTGGGTGTGAATTGGGGACTCTACCTTTTACGTATCTAGGTATACCAATTCACCATCGTAAGCTAACAAACAGAGAATGGAAGTGCATTGAGGATTGATTTGAGAAGAAACTGAGTTGTTGGAAGGACAAGCTCATGTCATACGGAGGCCGATTAATTCTCATTAACTCGCTTCTCACGAGTATGCCTATGTTTCTTCTGTTTTTTTTTGAGGTCCCAGTTGGAGTTAGGAAAAGACTGGACTTCTATCAATCCTGTTTTTTCTGGCAAAGCAATGAACTAAAACGAAAATACAGACTCGCCAAATGGGATATTATTTGTAGACCAAAAGACCAAGAGGGTCTTGGCATTGAAAATCTTGAGGTTAAGAACAGATGTCTTCTCAGCAAGTGGTTGTGTAAGCTATCTGTAGAGACTGAGGCCACATGGGCACAGATTCTCCGTAGTAAGTATCTTCAGTCCAAAACTTTGTCCCGAGTGACAGCAAGGCCGACGGACTCGCCATTCTGAAAAGGGTTGATGCGAGTCAAATCAGCCTTATTCAATAGAACCAAGTTTATTATCGGAAATGGTACCAACACGCGTTTCTGGGAGGATACTTGGCTAGGAGAGATACCCCTTGCGCTTCAATACCCGACTCTTTATAATATAGTTCAACGACGCGACGCGTCTGTTGCAACAGTATTTCAGTCCATTCCCCTTAATATTGAATTCAGGAGAACGCTAGCCGGTAATCGTTGGGAAGCTTGGCTCCATTTGGTGCGTAGACTGATGGAGGTCCAGCTATCTCAACAACCCGATCAGTTGCGCTGGAAGCTTACTAGGACTGGGGAATTTACAGTGAAATCGATGTATGTCGATGTTATCAACTCTAGCTCCATTCCTAGTTCCAAACATGTTTGGAAAGTCAAAGTTCCTTTGAAAATTAAAGTGTTTATGTGGTTTGTTCATAATCAAGTAATCTTAACGAAGGACAATCTGGCAAAGCGTAACTGGACAGGACCTACTAGGTGTAGTTTTTGTGATTGGGATGAAACTATCAAACACCTTTTTCTTGACTGCCCGCTGGCAAAAGTGCTATGGCGGACGGTGCACATAGCCTTTAATATTAATCCTCCGAATTCTGTCAGCATGTTATTTGGAACGTGGCTTAACGGGATACAGGCCGAAATAGCGAGACACATTCATGTAGGAATATGTGCTTTATTATGGGCAGTCTGGAACTGCAGAAATGACTTGGTTTTTAATAGAACAACAAATTTTCATTTTTTGCAGGTTATCTTCCGAGCCACTGCTTTGATCCGTATGTGCTCGCTACTCACTCTGACGGAGGCCAGGGAGCGTTTGGTTACTGGATCTATCCGGTGGGAGATGGTAGCACGGGATATTTTCAACCGGTTTGGATGGCGGTCATGTAATAGGATAGGCAATTAGCTTCCTTATCTCGTTGATGCCGGACGGTTGTGGCGCTGTGGTTAATTTTTTATAGGCTCTTTGTGAGCTTCTCTTTTACTTTCACTTCGGCTTTATCACCTTTGTTAGAACCTATTTGCTTATTAATAAAGTTGGTCATATGCATCGTTCTGATGCAGAGGCTGGGGAGTCCCCCTTTTATAAAAAATATATATATGTGATACCTAGCCATCTCCGACGGGCGGCCACCGAAAATCGTTTTTATTTTTGGACGCTGCTACGTAGCGCCCGCGCACTATGCGGAAGGGTCTGGCGGCCGGAATTTTAGAAAAGGATTCCCTGTCGGTCCACACCATGTGCCAAAAAGGGAATTTTCATCCCACTCGCGTGCCAACATCTCCCGCGAGAAGAAAAACGAGATAATAAACACCCCACGTGCCCCTCCCCCACGTGATCTCCACACCTACCCAGGGGAAACCCTAAGCCCCCAGATTTCTCTAGCGGCAATTCTCTTCTTCCCCCAGCCGCCGCCGCCCACCATGTCCTAGCAGTGGAAAGCTTCTCCCTCCCACAGCAAAATACAGAGTAAAAATGGGTAGAAAAAGGTTGCGGAAGATCAAATTCACCATGAAATAACACAGCCTTGCCTGCAACTCTTTTTGTGCTGATCAGGCAACAACCTTAAGAAAACGTGGGCAAAAGAATTGCCAAGACTGGGTAAATTTCCCCAAGTGAACTACAGCAAAAGGTACAACAAGGCTGTTCCAAATTTTTTGACCATGAGATCCTTTTTAGTTGTACTAGAACTAGTAGTACTCCCTTGATGTTCCTCCTGTACTACAGTGTTGCAGATTTACCTCCTATACACCAGTGTTGCAAGGCTAACTTGAATTATGGCCCCAAATCTGATCCTTTTCTCTTGTATCCTGTACAACCATGGTGCTAGACAAAAGTTGTTGGCTCTTGAATTGTTTCTTCCCTATAGTTATGCACCGTGCTTCTGCAAAAAAATAAACAAAGACAAACTAATTAATTGTAGAATCTTGCACGGAAAATTGTACGGAAAATTGTTAACAATCAGGGTATGTTAAAAATAAAAGTGGATAACAAACTATTATAGTTGCTTACAAAAGGTCTAGTATCTTACGAAACAGGGTAAAAACTGGGAAAAAAATAACCAGTCGGGGGAGAAGTATAGTTGCTTAAAAAACACAAAAGAAAAAGGCAAAAGAAAAAGCCTGGTATGTGAACCTAGCAATGATTTAGTAAAAAAAATGATCCCTGATCATTTAGTATATGTATTAATTCCTTCCCCCTATTTTGTCTTCTGAAATGTCCAGATGGCCGGCCTTGATCTCAATGAGCTCCTCGACGACTTTGTTGACTGTGATGGTGGTCCCATGTTCTGCACACAAGCCCAACCTGAAAAAGTCCCTATTTCAATCGAGGGGGTGGGCGAGTCACCAGATTTGTGTTTTGCTCCTGTCCAAAATGTCGTCGGTGTGGTGTTTTGTGTTGCGGCTACTAGTGTGTCTGATGTGACGGCAACTGCTGAAACTATTGTGCCCGCCCCTGCCATGTTCAGCCCGGCTGCAACTCTTCCTAGCAATGGTGGGCAAGGTCGTACAGGTAGTGCTGGCTTCTTAGGTTTTGATGAGAATGAGGTGTGATCTAGCCCACAGGAACCTTATGTCGGCATGGTGTTTGACACAGTTGAAGGTGCTAAGGCGCACTACAAAGCTTACTCTCGCAGAATTGGGTTCTCGATGAAAGCCAACACTTCCAGGAGGTCTTCATACACTAATGTGCTTGAGAAGCAGACTTTTTGTTGCAACAAGTCATGGAAGCCTAAAATCAATGATGATGCCCCCACACCCGTGTTTGAGAAACTAAGCTCAGATTCTGATGACTGTGGCGATGGGCAAGATGTTGGGAGTAAGCAAGAAGGGTGTAGCTCTTATAAATCTCCAGGGGGCTTGTTAAGAAGAGGAGCAGAGAGTTTATCAAACAGACTGGCTGTCGAGCAAACATGACAGTCAAGCTGACTAATAACAAATGGGTGGTTACATGTGTTGTTGCAGACCACAATCATAGACTAATTTACAAGCCATCTCTCACTAAATACCTTCGCTCTCACCAAGGCATCCCACCGGAAGAGGTTGAGTTCCTGGAAATATTACATAGGTGCAACATGGAAACATGTCGCATGATGACCGTTATGTCTGAATTCTATGGCCAAGCTGCAATTGTGCCGTACACGATGAAAACGATAAGCAACATGAGTTCGTAGTGCTGAGGCAAATGAAGGTGATTTGGCTGAGACAGTTGCCTACTTCGAGCAAAAGAAGGAAGAAGACCCAGGCTTCTTCAAAATCAAAAAAAGATGGAATGGGCAGAGCTGAGAATTTGTTTTTGGTTGATGGGAGGGCTCAAGAGGCCTACGTAAAAGCTTACAATGATTGTATCTCTTTTGACACGACCTACTTGACGAATATGTATAACATGTCCTTTGCTCCATTTATTGGGATGAACAGGCATGGGCTTGTTGCGGCAAGAGCTTGAGACCAGCTTTGATTGGTTGTTTGGGGCCTTTCTTGAAGCGATGCATGGCATTGCACTGATCAACATCATAACTGACCAAGATCAGGCGATGAAAAACTCTATAGCAAACATTTTCCCACACGCAGTTCACCGTAGTTGCTGCTGGCATATCATTAAGAAAGCCCAAGAGAAGTTGGGTGCTTACTTGGCTAGGCACCCTGAGCTAGCTAAAGAACTCAATGAGGTGATAGACTTGAGCATGACTCCTGAGGAGTTTGAGGCAAGGTGGGCTGCTATGGTTGAGAAGCATGGTATTGCTGGCAATAAACACTTTGATGATCTCTATGCAATCAAGCATCTTCGGGTCCCCTGTTACTTTAGGAACTGTTTCTTCCCATTCCTCCAGTCGACTCAGCGGAGTGAAGGCTTCAATGCTGTCCTAAAAAGGTACACGAACCCACAAAATTCTGTGCTCAACTTTGTGAAGCAATATGAGAAGATAAATGACAAGATCTTGGTGAAAGAAGGGGGTAATGATTACTGAACAGATGAGCTTGAGCCAAGGCTTTGGTCCCTGTTCCCAATTGAGAAGCAAGCCTTGCGAGTTTACACAAGGGATATATACTACAGGTTTCAACATGAGTTTTTTTTATTGGCATGTATAATGTTAGGCCTCAAGGCGGCAACATGCACCTGCTCGAGCCTAACAGAATTTACGCAGGGATTTATGGGTGTAGACTGTACATGGTAACAGTGCAGGTTGATCAGCAAGAGTATGGTTGTGAGTGTTGCAAGTTTTACAAGGATGGGCTGCTTTGCGTCCACATCTTGAAAGTGTTCACTCACCTTGGTGTTGATGAGATCCCTGAGCGTTACATACTACCTAGATGGACTCAGAACGCATTTCTTACTGATATGCCCCCTGACACACAAGTCCCTGATGTCATGCCTCAAGAGTCTCTGCAGCAAATAAGGCAGGTTTCCCTGAATACTATGCTTGGCAAAATCTCTAAATTGGGCAGTATGTCCGATGCAGGAGCAGCTTTGTGCAGGTCCTATGGGCGCGCGTTGGAGACTGAATTGAACCAACTTTATAAATCAAGGAGGAAGAAGAAGCCAGCGGCGCCAGCCCAGCCACCAGCCCAATCTGCCCCCACGGAAGCTTCTATTGGAGAGCCTAAAGCAAATCCTTTGCATAACCCCCCAAAATCTTCTACTAAGGGACGCAAGAGAGACAAGAGGTACTATTCAGGCATTGAGTTGCATCCGAAGAAGAAGACAAAATGTGCATACTGCAAAGAGTTAGGGCACAATTGTGCCACTTGCACGCCTGGTCTAAACTGAAGTGCTTGATGGATCTAGCAGCGAAAAAAAGAAGTGACAAAAAGGGGCAATTTGTGTGTGGCTGAACATTGAGTGAAAATGAAAAAGTTGACCTGGAATATGTTTTATTGGTGTGGAAGAAGACATGTAATTTATGTTATGTGCTATTGAAACAGAAGTGGTTGGTGGTATGCCATTGAAAGTGATCGCTAAGATTTTTGTACCTTCTTAATGTTGCGCATATTTGCCCAGTTGACGTCGTTGTGGTCACTGTCCACCATTTTTGTTGTTAGTATCATCCTCATGTTGACTAAGTTTTTTGGCCCATACTCCAGGACATGGGTGCCATCCCAGTTGTCGGTGTTGTATAGCATATATATGCTGCAATCATACCTATTTTTGGGGGAGAAAGGAAAACATGGTGGATTTCGTTAGAGTGTTCCGGAAAATACAAACTGATATTGCTATTTACTAAGGAAAAAATGCAGTACAAAAAAAAATGTTGCTGGAAAAGAAAGATGGAGGTAGGTAACTTTGGGTTTGGGCGCCCGAGGGTTTTTTTAGGCGACTTGGTTCGACCAGTGAAGCGACGCTAGGCCGCCGAGGTAGGAGATGTGCGCCCCACCTCCCGTGTTAGGCGACTTTGTGTGGGTGGTCGAGGCTTTTTAGGTGACTTGCTTCGACCGGTGAGGCGACGCTAGGCCGCCGAGGTAGGCGAAGTGCGCCCCACCTCCCGTGTTACGCGACTTTGTTGGGTTTCGTAGTAATTTCAAAAAAATTCCTACGCACACGCAAGATCATGTGATGCATAGCAACGAGGGGGAGAGTGTTGTCTACGTACCCAACGCAGACCGACTGCGGAAGCGATGACACGACGTAGAGGAAGTAGTCGTACGTCTTCACGATCCAACCGATCAAGCACCGAAACTACGGCACCTCCGAGTTCGACCACACGTTCAGCTCGATGACGTTCCCCGGACTCCGATCCAGCAAAGTGTCGGGGAAGAGTTCCGTCAGCACGACGGCGTGGTGACGATCTTGATG